>NC_091444.1:28314477-28499064 GCF_964237555.1 Oryctolagus cuniculus | reverse complement strand
GGACACACAAAATCTGCTAAGGTGGCCGAATAGTCCACTTCCCACTTGGCACACCAGAGTCATTTATGGAAATCATGTTCAAGATGCATGCAGTATTCAGAAAGGCTAAGCTCTCCCAAGTCAAGGATTCAGATAAGACATTTCAAACATGTGGCCACATCTTTCTTCTATTTTGATTTTGACAAGGTGATCCGAGTGCTTTCAGAACCAGCCATAGACCCAGTGTTGAGATATCTTCGAGTGATTCAGTCTCTCAGCACCACCTTCTTACCACTTTTTGTATTTTCAAAGTGGGAAACTCATAACCTCAGGAAACAATAAAATACGAGCAAAAGTAGAACTCGAGTCCTGGTTTCATCTCAGTCACACTTTCTCTATGATACAGGACAAGTCAACCCCTTAGGGCTTCAATTTCCTGCCCTCTGCTCAGCAGGATGCAGTGAGAGGTACCCAGATGGCAGAGAGCTGTGGAGATTAGAACATGCTATGCACATGCTAGTTTCCATTAATTTCATAAACACGCACTGTTCGTGCAACACACGGCACTGGATTAGGCACTGTCAGGTCATCCTGTCCTGAGGCAGCAGCTAAGGACCAAGTCCGCAGTGAGGGCAAAGCAGAGGAGGGGACAGTACACTGTGATCCTCTAGTCTCCTTTCCTCAAGTATAGAAGTAATGCCGCATTCCTCTGGGAAAAGCACCCGTGGCTTAGGAAGGGCTTTAATGACAAAAACCTTCACTGAAAAGCCAGAATTGCTGGGAGTGCTAGGCCTGGCTTTTCTTTGGTTGGAAATGCATGCTGTTGCAAAGGCAAGTGACCTCCCATTATTGATGAAATACCTTGAACATTGCTTTCACACTCCGCTGCTGCCATGCCTGACCGAGCAGATTGGGCCTGCTTCCTCTGCTCCCTAGAGGAACGCCTCAGGACCACACTGGAAAAAGCAAATGATCGATTAATGATGACATTGGCCAGCTTGCCAATAACAATAAATTGCTTTGCTCATCCCACTGTGAGGATGCCAGCTCAGTGTGCTGCCTGTGCCTAGAGACAAAGGATGGGAACCCTGGTCAAACTGAACACAGAAGAGCACAGTGACAACAGGAAAAATGGCTCACCTGCCCGTCTGTCTTCTGACCACCCAGTCACATCATCACATCTTTACATCTGTAGGGAAAATGCCGGGGAAACAGTCAAATTTGATCGGAGCAAGCTTCTCTCCTTTATTTGGGTGGATGAGTGTCATAAACAATCATGCAAATTTTAATGTGTATAAATTCTCTGAAGACAACAAAACAACTATGAGATCCGCTAGGAATCTGTAGCTCCCTGGAGGAAGCAAAATCTGCACATAAAACATCATGAAAATAAACAGAAAACAACATGTCAACAAGGACAAACTGATACCTACCGTCACTATTCTGATGTAGTGTTTTTGAAATCATGGAATGGATTTTTAAAAAAAGTTTAAGAGCAATATTCATTACCCTACGTTACCACATATATATGTGTACTCACATGGAAAGATACTGCAAGGATAACAAGTATTTCATAGTATTAGATTAATGGGTATTTTCCAAGTTTTCTGTACTAAACATGGATTTTTTTGATACTTGGAAAAAATTACTTATAAAGATAAAAAATCTTCATATCTATGTGTGTATCTTTTGAAAAAGGCAAGAATGGGTTGTGCGACAATGTGACTATATTTAACACTACGGGCCTTTTATGTATGCATGTAGGTCTGTATGTATACATTAATAGGAGGGTGCTTCAAAAGTTCATGGAGAAATGGAATTATAGAATAAGCTTATTTTAGTTCAAAATTTTTTAAAACCCCATGCTTAGTTGTTTCATAACTTTGTGTTTTTCCATGAACTTTGTTTTAAGACCCCTTTGTATTAGCCTTTAAAAAAAAAAGATTTATTTTATTTATTTGAAAGACAGAGTTACAGAGAGAGGTAGAGACAGAGAGAGAGAGGTCTTCCATCCATTGGTTCTCCGGATGGCTGCAATGGCCGGAGCTGCGCCAATCCAAAGCCAGGAGCCAGGAGCTTCTTCCGGGTCTCCCACGTGGGTGCAGGGTCCCAAGGAGTTGGGCCATCTTCTTACTGCTTTCCCAGGCCACAGCAGAGAGCTGGATCAGAAGAAGTGCAGCCGGGACTAGAACCGGCACCCATATGGGATGCCAGCACTACAGGCCAGGGCTTTAACCCACTGCGCCACAGCGCCAGCCCCTGTGTTAGCCTTTCTAAAGATAAAAGTCATGTCAAATGTTTTTTGCTTTAGAATTATTTTGTGAATATCTTATGAAAATAAAGCTGTGTGTATGGTTCTGCTTCCTGTTTCGGTTTTTCCATTTTCACATTGTAGTGTGGGCATTTTGTGGTTTCTGTCCATGAATAGGACATAGTAACTGAAGATAAAGGAAGGAATTTCATGTCTTGGGAGAGAGCTGTCTGGAGCACACCCTCCAGCTGGTCTACCACCTGTTGGGCCAGGTTCACTTCTCCCATCAGTGCAGGACAAGGGTGATCTCCATGGACAGCAGTGTAGTGACCAACCCAAATGTCGAATGTCAGGCTTCCTGCCTCCTGTTTGCTGGCTAAGAATGTCCTCACATCTGGTTAGAAGATAATGGTGTTCTTTCAGAGTATTGAATTGAGCATTGAAAGGAAGAAGAGATTGTGATAAAAGGCAAATATCTATCTGCTATCTGAAAAGACATCTTGTTTTACAAGAGAACTGTAAAATACCCCTGAAAATACTAAATCATTTCAAAAACAGTTCAAGCTATTAGTGACAAGTAGCAAGCTGGGCAATTTATAGAGTTTGCATTGTATCTTGGAGCCTGACAGATGGAGACCCTATGTTCATAGTAGTCCTCTTCAATCAGAGAGTCACAGACATTGATAGGTATCATGAAGAATTTTATCCAGTGACCACACAGGCTACAGACAATGAGAGAGATTTCACTCACTGTTAGGGTCTAGGAAAGGGGGTGGGGGAATCACATGGGACTGAGGGCATGCTTTCCTCTTACTATGAAAAACTCTAAATCCATAACTCCTCAATGGAGAGAGCGGAGTACCAGAATTAGCTTAGTTTTGCTTTTGTATTTTCTTATAACTGAATAGGTGAATGGGCTTAGACAATCATGAACTTTCCGTGTGCCTGAGGTACCTTTTCAGTGTAACATATTTAACACTTTTGAATTTACCTATTAAGAGTACTGTTGTACTCAAGTCTGTTAATAGATATGGAAACCCTTTGATAGCAATGGAGATGCTGTTACCTAAATGCTTTTGTTATGCAACAACACTAGGAAGTGAGAGTATAAAATTAGTTTCTGTCGTGGATTCCAGGAGCTGACTGTTGATGAGCTTTGGAAGTATGTGGGAAAAACTTGCTCTGTAGATATATCTTTATACAAACTTCTCAGAAGAGAATTGGTCATCTTTTTATTATTATTTATTTGAAAGGCAGAGTTTCAGAGGCAGAGACAGAAACACAGAGTCAAAAAGGTCTTCCATTCACCCATTCACTCCCCAAATGGCCGTGACGGCCAGAGATGGGCCAATCTGAAGTGAGGAGCCTGGAGTTTTTCCAGGTCTCCCATGTGGCTGCGGGGGCCCAAGGACTTAGGCCATCTTCTACTGCTTCCCCAGGCCATAGCAGAGAGCTGGATTGGAAGTAGAGCAGCCGGGACTCAAACTGGAACCTGTATGGGATATTGGCACTGCAGGAGCAGCTTTTCCTGTTATGCCACAGTGCCACTCTGAGAATTGGACATCTTTAAATAGATCCATCACTAACATCACACATCATGAATAAGAAGACGGTTATTCTCTCTCCGGCCTCATTTTGCTTTAATGTTCATGGTTGGACTTGTGTGTTTTTCTCAAGTCAAGGACTGGGCATGAGTGATATTCCTGACTTTGGTGCTGAGGATGACACCAGCGCGTGGTAGCCACTGGATGCTTGTTGAATGAGTGAATGGATGAAAACAGGCATGTCACGTAGGTTTGGGTATCTCGGAGGTACTACCACCTAGTAGAGAAAGTACCATGTACCAGTTAGAGGACTAGATTTTAGTTCTATGTTCTGTAATGGTTATCAAAAAGCCTTGGTCAAATTTTCTATCAGCTACTACATGAAAATGCATTTGGGAATGTATTTCCCAAAGACACACAAATGAAACACTGGAGGAAGGAGTGTAGACCATGCACTTTTTGTTGTTGTTAAGATTTATTTATTTATTTGAGTTACACACAGAGAGAAGGAGAGGCAGAGAGAGAGAAAAAAAGAGAGAGAGAGAGAGGTCTTCCATCTGCTAATTCACTCCCTAATTGGCTGCAACTGACAGAGCTGTGCTGATCTGAAGCCAGGAGCCAGGAGCTTCTTCCAGGTCTCCCATGCGGGTGCAGGGCCCCAAGGACTTGGCCCATCTTCCACTGCTTTCCCAGGCCATAGCAGAGAGCTGAATCAGAAATGGAGCAGCGGGGTCTCGAACCAGCACCCATAAACGATGCTGGCACTGCAGGCGGCAGCTTTATCCACTTTGCCACAGTGTTGACCCCAGACCACACACTGTTTTGAAGAATTAAGCTATGGGACATACATACCTATCTGCTAACCCACCTAGCAAATGCACATATATGAAATGAACACATGGAAACCTACACATATGCAACATGTATACCTATTGCCAGGTTTGATGATAAAGCCAATACCATTGAGATAAATGCAGAAAGGACAGACTTTTGATTTTAGACTTTAGGAGAGATGGCGAGTGACTTTTCTTAAGGCAACACCACAGATTAGAGGTGTCTGGCTTCCCCTCCTGGGTCCCCAGTGCACCTGGGGCTGTGATTTGGACTGAAGTCCAGCAGCAGTGGGTGGACAGAGGGCTGTGTGGCTGCAGGCCTTGGAGGTAAAATCGGAGTCCCGGTGATAGTATCCAAACGTGAGGTCTCATGGGCTGGGGACAGTTAGAATAGGAAGGGTTAAGAAGTACATCTTGGAGTGAACTCTGCAGAGAGAAAAGAGGGAGGGGAGAGTGACAGAGCATGCCAGCCCTTCACTGAGGACCTGCTGCCCCCACACCGGTGCAGATGCTTGGCTAACTCAGGCATGTGCAGAACAATGGTCTCCCGAGACTGATATTCTGTTCCCTGGGCCATGCCTAAAGACGAGCCCAGAGAGCAATACATCCTGGCAGTGGGACAACGTCCTGCACATGCAGCGGAAGGAAACCCAAAGCCAACAGGCCCCCCTGCAAGGGGGGCACTCGCTGAGGGGAAGACCCCAGGCTCTCAGTTGCTTCCAGGTGACTGCTTCTGCTAACCCCTCCCCGAGAAGCCCTCAGTCAGAGACTGATCAAATAAGTAGGTTTGACCCCATCTCGCCCACTCTGAAGGATGCACGTGGCATCCTTAGCTGAGGTCTGGGTGGAGACCGCGTCAGCTCAGCTTCTCGCTCACCTCCCCTTTTCCCTTCCTGGGTGTGGATCCCAAGAACAGTCCCCAAAGCTCCTGCAGGCTAATCTGCGTCTCCGTGTTTGCTTCCCTGGCTGCCACGGCTCCTCTTTCAGGAGAATGGGAGTTACATTCTCTTGACCACATGGTGCAAAGAGCCATGGAGGAGGGGTGAGGACTGCACAGGGTCCTGACTGGTCCAGGCATTCTGCTCCCCGATAATACAATCAGCTTGAAATTTCCAGTCTTTTTCACATACTGTCATCTTAACAACCTGGTGAGGTAGGCAGGGTCTGGTAATTGTTTTCCTGCCCGTTTTACAGATTTGGAAACAGGCTGACAGGGTTGGTGACATGCACATAATCACACGAGGAGTTAAGTGGCAGAATAACTTTGAAGGGAACTCTCTGGTCCCTGGCTTAGTGCCTTTGTAAAATAGGAAAAAGTGTGTGTGTGTGGGGGGGGGGGGGGAATCTGAAGTAAGAAAAGATGGGGTTTTGTGGTGGTGGTGGGAAACCACACGCAGGGGGGCAGGTGAATTGCGGTCAGGATCACGGAGCGCAGATGTAGCGCCCGGAGAATCGCCGCGGGGGAGGTGCCAGGTGGCTGGGGCCTCCCTGGGATGCCGGAGATGCGGGAGCAGAGGTTGCTCCTGAGTACCTCTCTCTGTGCAAACGGAGAGGCCAGGTGACAGTTTCTGGAATTGGCAGACCTGCTCCGAAATGGAAAAACCACTTTTCTGTGCAGAATTTCATGATCCTCCACGAATGAGACCTTACTCGATAACAAAGGACACTTCTCTTTAGTCAAGCGAATGGCACGGGTGCATATGTGTTTACACACTCTGGTCGTCTACGATTTTATATCATTTATAGGTAACGCGTTTTCCACACCGATTGCCTTCCGTGCTTTATTGTCCCTCAGACTCTTTTATAAAAGCGTCCGATGTCTAAGGTGCACGCAGGATTTCCAGAATAGTCTCAGATCGCACTTATTTCTAAGGGACATCGATGTGTTCTAAAGCCCCCGCGGGAGAGCGGAGCGCGGGCGCTGCTTCCTCACCGGTTCCGGTTCCCCGTGTCGCCTCCCAGGGGTTTGCCCTGAGCGCGCAGGCCAAGCGCGCCGCCAAGGCTGTTTGCTCTGGGGCGCGCCACGCGCCGCCCGCCTGCCCCTCCAGCCCGGCCCTAGGCCGGAACAGACCCCCTGGTGCAAGACGACGACGAGGGCCAGACAGCAAACAAGCCCGGCTCCCAGGGGTCTGTGACCCGCGAGGCGAGGCGAGGCGAGGCAACGCAGCGGCGCAGAGCGGGCACCCGTTCGCAAAGCGGGTCAGGCAATTAGCTGATTGCCGCCGCCGGGGCCAGCGAGCGAGCGAGCGAGCGCGCGCGGTGCGCAGATCCCGCCGCCTGCCCGCCTCGCCCGCAAACAGAGCCGCGTCCTCCACTTTGATAGCTCCCTGGGTTCCGGTGAAAAACAGCCACAGCGTTTCCAGAGCGTGTTTCTCAAATACCAGCATCAGGGGATCGCAGAATTACAGCGACAAATGTTACGAGGTAATATTTCCAAATAGACACGCTGAAAAAAATCCAAATAGGACCATTAAATAATAATCCTCATTAAGCCCAAACCAAACCAAACACAATCATTCTTAAAAAGTATATTAAAGGGGAGGGGGGAAAACCCACAAATGTTTTAAGAGAAGATTAATAGTTTGCTCGTTAATTTGATTGGATAATTACACATCATTGGTCTTTCTGGAGCAGTGTATTTCTGAAAATTATTACTAAAATGCCTTTTAGATTTCTCCCACACAATGTGCACATCAGGTGTGCAGAGAGCTTTTTCCGCATGCAAAAAAATGAATCACAATCTTAGACAATGTGCTGTTTTTTTTTTTTCTGCAAGAAGGCAGCCTTTCCTAAAACATTAATCTGCTGCAGAAGATGCACCTAATTTACAAAAATTAGACGTGGAGTCTACTCTGCAAACACCTCTGCTAACGCTTCATTAGTATGTATTTTCACATAATTCAATTAGCCAAAACACATAGGCATGCTAGCAGAGCTGTGCGCTGCTCTGGGAGTGTCAGCAAGGCTTAAAGCAGATCTGAAACAAAATCGCATAAATGGCATGTAAAGCTCTGTGCATACAGATACCTTCAGGGTTCTAATAAATTCATGAAACTTTTTAAAGTGTGATTTCCTAGCAGGCAATCACTTTTAATTAACAGGATCACCTACAGCAACACATGTCCTTCAAAAACTTACATTATTTTTTCTTTTTGAATTTCAAAGTTTCTGTAGTAAAAGTTGAATAGCTGAGTAGCTTAACCTCAAAAGGATTCCAGGCTTTTATGACAGTTATAAATCACTGTGGTGCCTTCTTTATAAGAAGAAAAGATTCTTAACACAACAGAGAAAGAAGGAAATCTCTTTTTAGTCATAGCTAGAAGCAAGCATTTTCTCCAAAGGTCAAAAAACTTTTCCTCAGTTAAAGAATAATTTTAAGGACATTGCAGCTACTTGTACAAGTAATCTCTTGTAATTTACTCTATGAATTAAACATTCAATTTCCAGGATTGTGGTTTGACACCGGCCGGACTCCCCTCCGCCTGGAGTGGGGAGTTTTCCAGTAAACACGTGCACGGCGCGATGTAGGGGGCTTATGCTTAATGCACCCTTCTCCTTGAGGAAAATCTGAATCTAGACGTATACCACAGGATTCGCTGGAGTGGTTCCGTCCATTTCTTCTCCCCGGCTTTTGTTCCAAAGACAGGGAGATGCTGTCTAGGTAGGGCTCCGGGTAAGGTTGTAGAAATCTGAAAAATGACCCTGATGATTCTGAGATGAGGGACACGGAGGGGACACCAGGAAGAAGTCTGTTCAGTTCCTTCCACCCTTGTCCTCACGGAACCTGGGTGGTCCTGGAAGGGTCCCTGGAGCTTCCCCCCACCCCTTCCTGCCTCGCTGCCCCAGTGCCACTCCCCAGTGTTTTCCAGTATTAGAAGATTCCCTTTGTTTGGTGATTTCCCCAAGCACAAGGAATAATCAGGAAGACGTTTGGGCAGTGTGGAGTTAGGGCCAGGTACCTACCCCTCTGACAAACCGTTGGGGACTTTGTGGATCAGAGAAGATTGCATCCTGAGGCCCATGGAGGTACGCGGTGGGAGCAACTTGGGCAGGTGCCTGCAAAGGTCATCCCAGCACCGCTGTCCCTTCCCAGGGCCTTCCCACCTGGGTGACTGCAGCAGCCACCCTCATGGTCCCCGTGCCTCCAGCCGTTCTCCACTTAGGGAGAATGGTGTCTGGAGGAATTAGCCTGGCTGTGGGCCGTGTCAGGTGTCCAGATACAAGGCCTCGCCACAGCAGCAATCCAGTCATTTATTTCCAAGCTGGATTCTTTTACTAGTTTCCTGTTGTCCTTAAGGTAAAAACCAAAATGCCCGAATTTGGTGCAGAGCTTGCTCATGATCTTATCCCCTGCTTCTCTTTCCAGGCTTGGCTTTCACTCCCCCTGGACTGCTCAGTCTGAGTTCCAGCCACAGTGGACTGTTAAGGCCCCTCCCCCACAATGGATCCTGTTCTGTCTTGCATTTTTGCAAGCAAGGCTTTTCGATTCCACTCTCTGCAAGCTCCTTTTCCCTGTTTCCTCTGTTTGAGTCAGAGGCCACCCTAGTTAATAGTGCACTCGTTCTCCTTCGAGTTCCTCGCTTAATAATCACCCCCTTCACATCCTTTCTGCAAACTACAGACCGCCCCTGCCCCTGGGCTGTCTCTAGTGCGTTCTCTGTTTATTTCAGTGGCAGCCCTTACCTGTTACTATTTATTGAATGTAAACTCTATGTCAGGTAGAGTCCTGGGGATATCACAAAGAGTAAGGCAAACCTATGTTCTCATACAGTTTCTATTTTAGAGGAAGAAACTAAGCATGATAGAACTATTCAAATAAGTAAATAAAGAAGACAAGTTGGGGTTGTGATGATGGTGGCGAGGGTAGGGTGACCTGCTTTAGGTAGGGCGTTGAGCCTAGGTCTCTCTGAGGACATCACATTGGAATTGGAGTGTGTATGATGAAAGGAATAAACCAGTCCAAGAATATATAATATCTGGTTATTCCATATGCAGAGAAAGAATGTGTCTAGTCCCTGAGGCAGGGACAAGCTGGGTGTGTCCAGAGACAGAGAGCTGATGTAGCTGTCGTGTCCCACGCGTGTCGTGCTTGTTGTGACGTGTCTGAGCCTGGTGTTGGGTTAGCAGACCCATTCCACTCTTATGCTGAGCAATGTGCTATAGTCAAGTCTTTACCCCCTCCTTCCTCTAATTATATATACTTAAGATATAAACATGTTATTTTGGTGCACATATACGTGGTGGGATGAATACTGTAGGCAAACAAATCAACATATCCATCGTCTCACATCTTGTGGGTGCGTGTGTATGCCGTGAGGGTGCATGAAAAATACTGTTAGCAAATTTTCAGTACACAGTACAATATCATGTATAGCCCTCGTGATTTATCCTCTGCAATTGGAGTTTTATTTCTCTGTTCAGAGGTAAGGCAGGACAGAGATCCGCCATGGACTGGGTCCTCAAAGGCATCGTGATTATGTCTTGCGAACTACATTTTCCCAGTGTAGTTGGTTTCTTTATGTTGCTTATGGAGTTTCCTTTCCATGTACAACTTTTTATTTGTTACTTTTTTATAGTTTCTAGGTTTGGGTCATACTTAAGCTTTTTCCTCATGTGTTTTTAAAATTTTTAGTACTTTTGAAAAAGATTCATTTATTGAAAGGCAGAGTTAGAGAGAGAAAGACAGACAGAGTGAGATCTTTCATCTGCTGATTCCTTCCCTGGGTGGCTGTAACAGCCAGGGCTGGGCAGGGCTTACCCATCTGGGTCTCCTATGTGGGTGGCAGGTGTCCAAGCAGTTGGATCATCCTCCGCTGCTTTTCTCAGGCACACAGGCAGGAAGCTGGATTGGAAGTGGAACAGCCAGGACTTGACCTGGTCCTCATATAGAATACCAGCGTTGCAGGTGGCAGCTTAACCGGCTGTACTACAACACTGGGCCCTGATTTTAGTACTTTTAAGATTTCATTTTATATTTAGATCTTTGATCTATCTGCTATTTTATTTTTGGATGGAAAATGATAATCTAACTTAATTCATTTTTAAAGTTTCTAATTGCTGTGACAATTTTATCAAATGATCTACCTTTCCTACTGAATATTTTGGTTAACTTCCTTAAAAATTGCATTCATTTATGTGTTTTTAAAGATTTATTTATTTATATGAAAGTCAGAGTTACACAGAGAGAAGAGAGGCAGAGAGAGAGAGAAAGAGAGAGAGGTCTTCCATCCGCTGGTTCACTCCCCCATTGACTGCAGTGACTGGAGCTGCGCCTTTCTGAAGCCAAGAACCAGGAGCTTCTTCTAGGTCTCCCTTGTGGATGCAGGGCCCCAAGGGCTTGGCCCATCTTCTACTGGCTTTCCCAGGCCATAGCAGAGAGCTGGATCGGAAGTGGAGCAGCTGGGACTCAAACTGGCACCCATAAGGGATGCTAGCACTGCAGGTGACGGCCTTACCCACTATGCCACAGAGATGGGCCCTGTTTATGAGTTTTGGTCTGTTTCTGATGCTATATTCTGCTCTATGTCTGTATGTACTTAATCTTTTGTTGTAATTACTGTACCTTCATGTTTTTTTTTTAAAGATTTATTTATTTACTTGAAAGAGTTGCACAGAGAGAGAAGGAGAGGCAGAGAGAGAGAGAGAAAGTGAGTGAGAGAGAGAGGGAAAGAGAGAGAGAGAGAGGTCTTCCATCCGCTAATTCACTCCCCAGTTGGCTGCAATGGCTGGAGCTGCGCTGATCCGAAGCCAGGAGCTTCTTCTGGGTCTTCCATGCAGGTGCAGGGGCCCAAGGACTTGGGCCATCTTCTACTGCTTTCCTAGACCATAGCAGAGAGCTGGATCGGAAGTGGAGCAGCTGGGACTCGAACCAGCACCCATATGAGATACTGGCACTGCAGGAGCAGCTTTTCCTGCTATGCCACAGCACCACTCCGAGAATTGGACATCTTTAAATAGATCCTTCACTAACTGCTGTATCCCAGGGTCTGTACTGCTGGAAATTGGAGTCAGAAGTCTGAGACAGAAATTGAACCCAGATATTCCAATATGGGACAGAGCATCTTAACTTCTAGGCTTACAGCCTGTCTCTGACTTTTATATTTATTTGCCTACTTGCCATTTCCATTTGGAGTCTCAGAATTCAACTTCCCATACTCTTGCTTTTCCCTCTTTCAGAAAATCCAACGTTACCCAATTGTTTATACCATTAACCTTGTAGTCATGGTTTTTTATACTTCCCTGAAACCCATCCCTAATCAATCAAATGTTATACCTTTCAAACTTTTAAAATAGTGTTGAAGCTGTCTTTTTAATGTCATCTTTTCTGTTTTCACCCTTATTCAAACCACCCTTGTGTTCATCTAGATGACTTCAGTAGCTCTAACTGGACTCCAGTACTTAATCCCTTCTAATCCTTTCTCCACTCTGACACAGAGATTTTCTTCAACTGTAAATGAAATCATACTCTTGCTTGAAACCTCTTAACATCTTTCTATTGCATTTAAAACAACAATTCCTAGTATGTTTCACAAAGGTCTTCATAATCTGACCCCACATTCAATGTCTCTCGTGTCATTTCACTCCTTTGTTCCTTCACTAGAAACAAAACACATATCGTCATAAAATGACCATCTCATTCCAGCAAGCTCTCTTGTTCAGTAGTCTGTTTTGTCTGACATTCATATACCTACTGCATCTTTATTGTTATTGGTGCTTTCTCTATGTTTTTAATACTTTAGTATTTACTTGTTTGTTTCTTTATATCTAAAGTAGCCAGCACACAGTGGGGTCCTGCTTTTTATTCAGAATGATGATCTCTCCCTTTTAATTAGAGTGGTTTGTTCATTTATATTTAATGTAATTCTTGGTGTAGTTGTGTTTTAATCTACCATCTTACTTGTATTCTATTTACTCTTTTATTCTGTTTATTTTTCTTCTTTTCCTGTCTTTTTTTTTTTTTTCAAGAAATTAGCTATTTTTTAGTTTTCCATTTTATCTCCATTGGGTTTTTTTAACTTTTAAAAATTTTATTCAAGGAATACAAATACCATGCATTTCATATATACAAATATGGGAACATGGTGATTCTTCCCACCCTACCACCCTCCTGCCCATACTCTCATCCTTCCTCTTCCTCTCTCTCCCATTTCCATTCTTATTTTTTACAAAGATCTACTTGCAGTTAATTTTATACTCCTGAGATTAACTCTACACTAAGTAGAGAGCTAACCATTATCTCTATTGTTTATTAGCAACACTTCTTCATTTCACTGGTTTTTAATAGTTGCTTTACAGTTTCCCCATGTACTTTTAATTTATCACAGTCTAGCTTCAAATACTGTCTTTCCACTTACATGCTTAATATGAGAAATGTACAACTATACTTCCTACTCTTCATACTTTTTTCTGACATTGTATTTCTATATGTTATAAATACAATATAATATTTTATAAGCAATCATGTTCTAAAAAAGTCAAATATAAAATTTATTTCCACCAAGATAGTTAAAATTTTCAGTGCTCTTTATCCCTTCATTCTGAAATGCTTCCTTATGTGTTTCTGAAAAATCCTTTATTTCCCCTTCGTTTTTGATGGATATATTCACTGGGTGTAGAATTCTAGGTTGACTTTTTTTTTTCTTTCAACTTGTTAAATATGCATTGTAGTTTCTCCTCACTTTCCTTGTTTTTAGTCTTTATTCCCCTGTGTGTGATGAGTCTTCTCCACTGGATGCTTCTTATGGTGTCCTCTTTTTTGCTTGTTTATAACAACTGGATTATGATGTGCCTTGGTGTGGTCTTTTTTTGTTTACTTTGCTTGGGGTTTGTTGCATTTTCTCATCCCTGGATTGATTGCTTTCCCTAAGTTTTGAAAATTTCTGATCATTATATTTTTTCAAATATTTTTTTCTTTCCCTGGTACTTCAGTTACACATATGCTATACTACTTGATGTAGTTTTGTAGTCACTGAAACTCTATTTTATTTCTCCCGTGTTTCATTTTTTATGATTTAATATTGCTCTGTTCTCATGTTCACTGACTTTATTTCTGTGGTATCTAATCTTTTTCTAACCCTATCTGGTAAATTTTCCATTTGAGATGTGTTTTTCAGTGCTAAAAGTTTCATTTAGTTCTTCTTAAAACTGTCTTCTGATTATCTGTTCATTATGTTCATGCCTTCCTTTAAATTCTTTAGCATATTTATAATAGCTGTTTTCATGTTTGCTAATGCCATCATCTCTATCATTTCTACACCTGTTTTTAGTGATTTGTTTGCTATCTGATTGTCAGTTACAGTTTCCTCCATCTTGTGTCTTCTATGTTTTTTTTTAATCGGGTGTTAGACAATGTTAATCTTACACAATGGAACATTTGTATTTTATTGTCACTCTTTAATAAGTACAGAGTTCTGTATTAATCGAAGATTAACTTTTCTCAGTTTCTCTCTCTCTCTCTTTCTTTTTTTTTTTTTTGACATTGTTTTTTAAGCTTTTAAATGGAAGGTCTAGAGTAGCTCTTATTCTAGGACTCAGTTAGCTTTGCTCTGGGTAAGATACTCCTGGGATCTCTGCTGAAGGAATCAGGTCTCTTGACTGGAGCTGGTTAGAGTTTGAACTGTTTCTACCCAAAATTTGTGAAGCATGGTTACATAGTTGTTCTTTGATCTTATGGATTTTTACTCTATGGAGTTATAGTCTGTTTTTTTTTTTTTTTAAATTCTTCAGCAGCAGATTCCCTCCCTCCCTCCCTCCCTCCCTTCCTTCCTTCCTTCTTTTCCTCCTTCCCTCCCTCCCTCCCTCCTTTATCCTGCTCCATTAATTCTAGAGAGTTCTGCATATCAGAACTCTTGTTTTTGTTTTCTCCTCTCAGTGTGATTGCCATGCCCTGCTTTGGTACTCTGTCCTTGCACTACAGTCCAGAAAGTGCCCGTAGGCAATAATCTTGGATGTTAAAAAATCAAGATCATACATTTGGTATGTGGCAGAGCCCACATTCAAGCCCAAGGCTGTAGGTCTCTAGAGCCCATGTTCTGTTTCCAAACTACATCACAGGACAATTCATGTTGGTTTTCCAGACTGCAAGGCTCAGAGGCCACATGAATGAAATGCCTTGCAGTCTGAATGAAGAGATTGCAGATTATCAAGGGCTCACTGGCTGAAGCAGATGAAAGAACTGAGTTTGTGGACACCCCCTCAGGGAGAAGCAAACAGTGGGAAGGAATGGGAATACATATAATAGATGGAGTTTCCAGACTGCCTTTCACTTTATAATTTTGGGGCTTTTTTAGCTCAACTGATAGGCTGTAATAGTACACTAAAGTAGCAAGTTGACAAAGATAATACTATAGATGTTTGCTAGGCCCGTCAAAACATCTGCTTCTTCCCAAAGCACTTAACACAATAGAGTGTTTTTCATGGTTACTGACAATACGTAGATTCCTCTAGAAATCATTAATATTTCTTCTCTATAGTTCCTTTTGCTTTCTTTTTTTAGACTGGCTGACCATAGTAGTAAAAAATGCAATAAGTCAGGCACATCTGGTTAGAAAATTCTAATAATAGCCAAAAATGTCTGTGTTCCAGTTTGCTTTTGTTCTGTTGTGAAGGATCTGTCAAGCAGGTAGAATGTCCATTATCTTAGTAACTTTAGATGTGCTAATTTCAAATGGTGTTTCTCTGTTCATTAAAGCCATTACTCAAATGCCTTCTACTTGACAGTTTTCTTTAGAGTAAACCACTCAAGTGTAATTTGTTCAACATATTTAACATGGAGACTTCTCCCTGGGTCACACTGGCCCTCCTCCCTTGCTACAGATTTATATTAATACTTGCTGTGCTTTGGGACTTAGAGTGATCTGCACCTGCATTATGACATAGCTTGTCTCCAAATGCTGTCATCTACAAAACAAAATCTGATTATTCTGTAGGAGAGAGATGGATTCCTAAAGGCTACTATGGACTTTCAGAGTTTTGTTTTATCATCTGTATCTGGGAGAACCATGCAAGTGGAATCTGAGGTTCTCCTGCTTCAGGGGAGGCTGTCATTGCCTGTAATTTCTCCCCTGCCTCTGTCGTCTTAGTGAATGCCATGATCATCTAGTAGCTTTTACCTGTTATTGTTGTTGAATGGCAAATATCTTAGGACTTAGCTGCGAAGATTTTTTTTAAAAAAGTTTTATTTATTAATTTAAAAAGTAGAGTTGCAAGACTGTAGGGAGAAGAGGTGTCTGCCATCCGCTCGTTCATTCCCAATGCCCGCAACATCCAGGACTGGTCCAAGCTAAAGCCAGGGGACAGGAACTCTATCTGGGTCTTCTACGTGTGTAGCAAGAACACGTAGAAGAACACATGGAAGAACACATGGACTACCATGGCCGTAGTGGAAACTGGAGGAGGAGGAGGCTGTGGTGGTGGGTGACATGGTGGAGGAGGGGGCTGTGGTGGTGGGTGACATGGTGGAGGAGGGGGCTGTGGTGGTGGGTGACATGGTGGAGGAGGAGGCTGTGGTGGTGGGTGACATGGTGGAGGAGGAGGCTGTTGTGGTGTTGGGTGACATGGACTACCATCTCCTGCCTGCCAGGTGTATTAGCAGGAAGCTGGAATCAGGAGCAGAACTGGGACTTGAACCCAGGCACTTTGCTATGGGATACAGGTGCTCCAACTGTCAAAGGCTAAAATTAGTTTAAGTAATGTTATATGTAGTGTAAAATTAGTTTAAGTAATGTTGTATGTAACTGTCAAATGCTAAAATTAGTTTAAGTAATGTTATATGTAGATGGTAAACTATTATTACCTATAAGGAGCATAACCAGTTGTCTGCACAACCAACCTTTCCAAAAGATAATGTTTTAAGGCAAAAATTTATTACTTCTCACAATTTCCACATGGTTTACTCGGGGAACACTCCTGTATTTATCCTTCAGGGCCCAGACTTCTTTACAGCATGGCTACTGAGAGACCAGGAGAGCAAAGGCAGTTATCACGCTTAAGTTGATCTGCAAATGGTACAGAGGTACTTCCACTACATTCTGTTGATTCGAGCCAGTCCCAATGCCAGTTCAGGATTCAAGGGCAAGGCAGACAAATTTCTGCTTTTGATGGGAAGAACAGAATGTGCATAGACTACGAGTGGGAGATCATCGTTGTAGACTAACACACATGCACACCAGCAGTCATCGTGATTTCCTTGGGATCATCCTAGTTTGGGCCCATTGTAATTAATAGCACTTCCTTTTACTATCAAAATATCCTGGTTTGGATGATAAATTATATGGTTGCACTGTCCATAAGGTACCTTCTAGACCTAAAATGCTATGCAGGAACATGTATGCTCAACCACACAAAGTTGATGCACATGTATTGGAACCAAAGAGAGCTGTTTCTAGAGAGGATTTGGTAAAGCCTGCTGCCCATTTACAGTGAAGAAGATAATTTTTTTTTGGTGGCATTAAAGAAGATACAGAGGAATAGAATTTGAGATATGACTTTGATAAGTATGACAAGATTGAAACCACAGAAGTTACAGGGGAAAAAAGAGAATTTGCTTTTGTAACTTTTGGTGATCACAATACAGTTGTTCAGAAATACCATACTATTAATGGGCACTGTTATGAAGTTAAAAGTGCCCTTTCTAAACAAGATGTGCAATCTGTTGCTGGACCACCAAGAGACTGTGGAAGTGGATCTGGCAACGTTATGGATTATGGGGGAAACTTGGGAGGTAGTGGAGGTGATTTTGGCCGTAGTGGAAACTGGAGGAGGAGGAGGCTGTGGTGGTGGGTGACATGGTGGAGGAGGGGGCTGTGGTGGTGGGAGACATGGTGGGGAGGAGGCTGTGGTGGTGGGTGACATGGTGGAGGAGGAGGCTGTTGTGGTGGGTGACATGGTGGAGGAGGGGGCTGTGGTGGTGGGTGACATGGTGGAGGAGGAGGCTGTGGTGGTGGGTGACATGGTGGAGGAGGGGGCTGTGGTGGTGTTGGACATGGTGGAGGAGGGGGCTGTGGTGCTGTTGGACATGGTGGAGGAGGAGGCTGTGGTGGTGTTGGACATGGTGGAGGAGGAGGCTGTGGTGGTGGGTGACATGGTGGAGGAGGAGGCTGTGGTGGTGGGTGACATGGTGGAGGAGGAGGCTGTGGTGGTGTTGGACATGGTGGAGGAGGGGGCTGTGGTGGTGGGTGACATGGTGGAGGAGGAGGCTGTAGTGGTGGGTGACATGGTGGAGGAGGAGGCTGTGGTGGTGGGTGACATGGTGGAGGAGGAGGCTGTGGTGGTGGGTGACATGGTGGAGGAGGGGGCTGTGGTGGTGGCTGACATGGTGGAGGAGGGGGCTGTGGTGGTGGGTGACATGGTGGAGGAAGAGGCTGTGGTGGTGAGTGACATGGTGGAGGAGGAAGCTGTGGTGGTGTTGGACATGGTGGAGGAGGAGGCTGTGGTGGTGGGTGACATGGTGGAGGAGGGGGCTTGGTGGTAGCTTAAATGGTGGAGGAGGAGGCTGTGGTGGTGGGTGACATGGTGGAGGAGGGGGCTGTGGTGGTGGGTGACATGGTGGAGGAGGAGGCTGTGGTGGTGGGTGACATGGTGGAGGAGGAGGCTGTGGTGGTGGGTGACATGGTGGAGGAGGAGGCTGTGGTGGTGGGTGACATGGTGGAGGAGGAGGCTGTGATGGTGGGTGACATGGTGGAGGAGGAGGCTGTGGTGCTGTTGGACATGGTGGAGGAGGAGGCTGTGGTGGTGGGTGACATGGTGGAGGAGGAGGCTCTGGTGGTGGCTGACATGGTGGAGGAAGAGGCTGTGGTGGTGTTGGACATGGTGGAGGAGGAGGCTGTGGAGGTGGGTGACATGGTGGAGGAGGAGGCTCTGGTGGTGTTGGACATGGTGGAGGAAGAGGCTGTGGTGGTGGGTGATATGGTGGAGTAGGGGGCTGTGGTGGTGGGTGACATGGTGGAGGAGGGGGCTGTGGTGGTGGGTGACATGTTGGAGGAGGAGGCTGTAGTGGTGGGTGACATGGTGGAGGAGGGGGCTGTGGTGGTGTTGGACATGGTGGAGGAGGAGGCTGTGGAGGTGGGTGACATGGTGGAGGAGGAGGCTGTGGTGGTGTTGGACATGGTGGAGGAAGAGGCTGTGGTGGTTGCAATGAAGGAAGGAACTTTGGAAATGATAACTGTGGTGGTGGTAGAATTATCAGTGATTTTGGACATTATGGTGAACAGCATCAATCGAATTTTGGACTCAAAAATGGGGCAGTTTAGGTGGAAGAAGTGCCGGCTTTCCTGTGGTGGTGGTAATGGATCTGGTGGTGATAGTGGTGGATATGATAGCAGAAGGTTCTAAAAACAGCCGAGAAGGACTGACTACAGTTCTTAGGGGAGAGAGCAAGGAGTTGTCAGGAGAACTGCAGGTTACCCTGAGACAGTTGTCCTGAATGCATTAGAGAAACTAAGAATCTGCCACAGAAGGAATGATGACCCATAGATAAGTCAATTGCAGCCTAAACAGGAAATCCTTGTTTAGAACTGTTATAGCCACAGTTTGCACAAAGTAGAGCTATTGATTAATGCAGGTAGTGTCAATTAGATGTACACTCCTGAGGCATTTTATCTGTTGTTACTTTGTTTTTTTTTTTCTTTTCATTACACCAGGTATATTGCTCTGTAATTGTGGTGTAGTACCAGGAATAAGAAATTAAGGAAATTTTACTTGCAAAAAAAAAAAAAAAAAAAAAGGCTAACCATGGAATGAATTATGGGATCCAGATTGGGTTCCTTCTCTGTTTACTGTCTAGCAATATTTTCCCCAAAATAAAGGCAATAATGATTTAGCAAGTCAATCTTTCTATGTCTGGATCATCTGCTTACTTCATAGCATTTGTGGAAAGGACTTTGCATCCTTGAAGACCAGTCAGAGAAAACACTGATCTCTCCTCCCCCCTCCCCTCCCCCCTCCCCCCTCCTCTCCCCGCTCCTCTCCCCCCTCCTCTCCCCTCCCTTCCCCACCCCTCCCCTCTCCCTCTCCTCTTACTTCTCCTCCTCTCCTCCCCGCCCCCTCCTCTCCACACCAGGGCTAGGATATAGCATGCTTTTTGATTGCCTGTGTTTTCGTTATATGTCTCTGCTCAGATTACCTACAACATAACTACAGGATAAAGCCCGCTAGGATGGCCCCTGCCCTGTATCCTGGGCGTAGACATTCGCAATATGTGGGATTTCTGTAGCTTGAGTGTAGCTTGAGAGCTACACTCTTTTGTTACATTCTTTTTTATAGCTGAATAATATTCTATTTATATATACCACATTTTCTTTACCTATTCATATGATGATGGACACCTTGGTTGCAATGTCTTCTTAAAATCTCTTCTCTCTAAGATTCTATAGGTACTCAGGTTCTCTTCTTATCAATAAAGAACAACAAAGAAGCCCTCTTTTTGTTCCTATCTTTATCTCTTTCTGCCACACTCATTGTCTGTGTTTGTTGTGCTCTGTCCCTTTCTTTCCCTCTCCCTTACCCTAGGCACTCTACCCACTGCAGTCCTGTCAGAAAATCTTTACTTAGAGGCCATAGCCCCACCTGCAGGAAGGGTCTGGAATTAATCAGCTGCTTAATAGACCTGCCCTACTGCGGAGAGCTGCTGTTAATCCATATGTTTCACATCCCCTCGGGTTTATATTGTAGAAAAGTACAATTGGTAGATTGGTATCCATCTGCAAAACATTTGTAGCTGGTCTGCAGAGAGAGAAGTACAGACACTAAAGCTCAATATTCTTGCATCTGCTATTTTTTTAGGCTCTGGAGTTTATCATCATCAGAATTGAGCCTCTCCGGCCTGCTCTTAACATTGAAGAACTTAATGCAACTATGTATGCGTATGTAATGGTACTTCTAAAAGTTCGTGGAAAATGAAATCAAAAGATAAATTTATTTTGGTTCAAAAATTTTTGAAAGCATACACATTTTTTCATGATACATATTTTCCATGAACTTTTTGAAGGCCCCATGTGTGTGTGTGTGTGTATAAAAATATATATGTGAATGAAACAAATGACCACTGTGTAGGTGGGGACTTCAAAATGAGATAATTTAATACATACAATTGAGTAGATTATTTGTTCTTGGTTGTTTGTTTCCCTCTCATCCTTGCCAAGATTTCTTATATTCTGCCTAGAATATGTTCCCTGCCCACTGACTTTGAGTTTGGTCACATGACTCACTTAGACCTATGGATATGAATTACATTGTCGCCAGCCTCAGGCTTTAAGTGTGCTTGTGTGGTTTGGTGCTAATCCATCTTGGTTTTTCATTCTCTACTAAGAGAAAAGCATGCTCCAACAGCAGGTGATCCTTTGTCCTGGGTCCCAGATGGGGAAGACATTTAGAGCAAATCAGATCTCAGTGGAGCCCAGAGGAGCCTGGTGGAGCCCAGGAAACCTTAGCAGAACTGATCTAACTCATAGCCCTCAAGGAATGTGATGAAGAAATCATTGTTAGTTGTTATAAGACACTGATGTTTTTGCAACGACAAAAGCTAGCAAATACAGGAATTATACCAGGAATGGGTTCTGTTATAACAAAGCCTTAATATCTGTGGACTTGTCTCAGGCATTGAGGAAGCTTTACCAGGATATTGAAAAATGGCAAGCCATGTTATGCATCAGGGAAACACTTGGTCAGACCAGCACAGGTGGGATGTATGTGTTTTGGATGTGTGACTTTGTGTGAAAAGACTTTGAGACAGAATGTTAACAGCATAGGTTGCTTGTTATTAGCTGCATTTGTTAAGAAACTACAAGGGAGATGAGCTGAGAAAAGAATGGGTTGATGAGCAATGAGGAATAAAAGGGACAAAGGGAAATCCATAAATCCCAGGATCTGTTGATTTGATATGCTCCACTATTGCTCTTCTCCTTCCAATGAGGAAACTCATTTTCACATACAGCCTGAGGGCAAGGGCTGAGTGAGGAGGTTTGCCATTAAGACCCAGCCTGGGACCCAGACCACATCAAGAACGTGGCTTGCAAAACTTTGGTTCAGATGTTTGATTGGATTAATAAAATAGCTCCCAGTAAATTATTTCAGTTGGACCAAAGAGCTCAGAGTAAAACAGAAGGCCATGATCCAACTGAAGCTTAAAAAGCTTAAAGTGTCTGTAATTAAGAAAAATATGTGGGGAGTGAGATACATGAGTTGAAAATAATTGTGAATGTGCCTATTAACATACAAAGTTGACTGGAGTCAAATATAATATATATAGTCTCCATGTTGTACAACAGATTTCTTGACTGCATTTCTCTGGTCTAACTAAAATTTCGTTAGCATTGAGCAATATCTCCCCAACTCCCTGTCCCAGTCCTTGGTAACCACTGTAAAAGCATTTTAAAGCACACACATAAGTGGGAATTAAAATAGATGAGATGGAAGGAAAAAATCAACAAAACAGTTCAATATTTAAAAGAGACCTATGTCACCGAAGTGCTTTATCATGGACTCCCAGAGACTACTGAGAAGTACAAGTACCCGACTTTGTAGAGACAGCAAGTAGGCTGGGCTAGGAAGCTGCTTGATCACAGGAGAGCATGTTTTCTGATGCTTCTTTGTTATGAGCTTCACTAGATGGTTAGGGAAGGCAAAAGAAAAGTCAAAAGCAAACAGTAGACTTTGGTAGAAAACAAAATTGAGTTTGAATTTGTGCTGCATAGTTAGTTGGTATAAAATTTAAGTTTCTATTCTGAAAGTATCAGGTAGGATCTAAGTTTGCCCCATTTTTTTTTTTTTTTTTTTGTATTTATTTGAAAGAGACAGAGAGAGGATCGAGAGAGAGATCTTCTATTCACTTGCTCATTCTCCAAATGGTCTCGATAGCTAGGGCTGGGCCAGGCTGAAGCTAGCAGCCAGTAGGTTCATTGGGGTCTCCCACATGGGTGCAGGACCCAAGCACTTAGGCCATCTTCCTCTGCTAGCCCAGGTACGTTAGCTTTAAGTACTTAGCTCTCCCAGGGAGCTGGATCAGAATTGGAGCAGCCAGGACATGAACCATTGCCCATATTGTATGCCAGAGTCTGAGAGAGCAGCTTTACCCGCTGTACCACAGTGCCATCCCCTGCCCATTTCATTTTTTAAATAGCTAAATTAGTTTTTAAGTTACTGAAAAAGTATTTTTTTCTGTATTGAAAGGAACTATATGTAATATGTGCAACAAAAATGATATTCTGCTAAAAAGATAAGAAAATTAAAACAGGGGAAATAAATCATTTGTGTGAATAAGGAAAAGAAGCAACAATATGTAGTCTCAGTTGAAAAGAGGTGGGAAGACACTGAGTGCCATATTGCAATATCTTTGTGTTTTCTTGAAATACCTAAACATGAAAAATTTGAGAGGACTCAGGAAATACTGTATCACTCTTGGTACTGTCTGAGAGATGACAGAAATTGCAATATGAATGACAGTAATTTATATGATGATTGTCAAACACTCCATGTTTTCCATAATGGGGGCAGGTGTCATGGCACAGTGGATTAAGCTGCTGCCTGTGATGCCAATATCCCATACCAAAGTGTTGGTTTCAGTTCTAGCTGCTCTACTTCTGATCCAGCTTCCTGCTAATGTGTCTGGGAAGGCAGCAGATGATAACTCAAGTACTTGGACCCCTACAACCCATGTGAGAGACCCAGATGGAATTCCTGGCTCCTGGCTTTGTCTTCCTAGCTGTGGTTGTGGGGGGTTGAACCAGCTGATGGGAGATCTCCCTGTCCCTTTCCCTCTCCCTCTGATATTCTGCCTTTTAAATAAATCATTTTTAAAAATAATCTCTATAATAAAGATAATTTTCATATGACTTCATTAAAATATTTGAAGATGACTTGTAAAATTCATGGTGAATTTATGAATCTAAGTACTGCTTTAAGCATTTTGTACTGGCAGTTCCAATTGCTACTGTAGAGTTTCTCCAAATTAAAGTTAAAAAGTGATTATTTGGAGCTGGCGCCATGGTGCAGTGGGTTAATTCTCCGCTTGTGGCGCTGCTGGCATCCCATGAGGGCGCCGGTTCTGGTCCCGGCTGTTCCTCTTCCCATCCAGCTCTCTGCTGTGGCCTGGGATAGCAGTGGAGGATGGCCCAAGTCTTTGGGCCCCTGCACCCACGTGGGAGACCCCGAGGAGGCTCCTGGCTCCTGGCTTCAGACTTCTGATAGGTGCAGCTCTGGCCGTTGTGGCCATTTGGGGAGTGAACCAGCGGACGGAGGACCTTTCTCTCTGTCTTTCCCTCTCACTGTCTGTGGCTCTACCTCTCAAATAAATAAATTAAAAAATCTTTTTAAAAAAGTAATTATTTAAGAATGACAATAGTTCAAGTAGGTTTATTTAGTTTGGTATTACTGACAATGGAATGTAGAGTACATGAAAATCTCAATTATAACCATATGATTTTGCTGAAATGATGGTAAGAAAAACTTTGAGTGACTATAAGTAATGTGTGCTTTCTGTCTCATATAGCACTTATTAAGTCAAGACATGTGTGTGTGCATGTGTGTAATGTTATTGCGCATCTAGATATTTCTGGCTTATCAGTTTAGCATTTAGAAATGCCAATTTGCTATTTTACCTAGTTGTGTGTATGTATGTGTATCAATTTTACCTTTACACTTATTTTTTTCATTTTGTTATTATGAAGGGATGTTTGTCAAGGTAGAAGACTAGAACATAGTACATTGAAAAGTTCATTAGCTTGGGGCGAGGGCCGTGGCACAGTTGGTTAATCCTCCACCTGCAGTGCCAGCATCCCATATGGGCACCGATTCATGTCCTGGCTGCTCCACTTCCAATCCAGCTCTCTGCTGTGGCCTGGGAAAGCAGTAGAGGATGGCCCAAGTCTTTGGGCCCCTGCATCCACATGGGAGACAGGGAAGAAGCACCTGGCTTCTGGCTTCAGATTGGCATAGCTCTGGCCGCTGCGGCCATTTGGGGAGTGAACCAATGGAAGGAAGACCTTTCTCTCTATCTCTCCCTCTCACTGTCTGTAACTCTACCTCTCAAGTAAATAAATAAAATCTTTAAAAAGAAAAGTTCATTAGCTTGATTTATAATTCTTTACTATTCAGACTTAGGATACATGGGCCTCTTGTCCTGATCCCTGCAGATGAGAGAGGAGCCCTTTGTGAGATATTGTTTTGCTCTTATTACTTGTGTCCCCTTAGCAAATCACTGAACTTCCTTGAGCCTCATTTCATCCATGCATGTGTTTATGATCCTATCTTACCTGCTTGCTCCCTAGGGGTGCTTTCAGAATCAGCTGAAATGATGATGATGATGGTGATGGGAGCAGCAGCAGCAATAGCAAATACTTAGTGCTAATTGTATGCTATTTATGAACGCTGTGTCATAATGACTTTATGAAAAGTATACAGTTACTGTCCTCATTTTTTTAAAGATTTATTTATTTATTTGAGAAGCTGAGTTACAGAGAGAGGGAGAGGGAGAGACAGAGAGAGGTCTTCCATCTACTGGTTCATTCCCCAAATGGCCGCAACAGCTGGAGCTGGAGCTTCTTTTCCAAGTCTCCCATGCGGGTGCAGGGGCCCAAGCACTTGGGCCATCCTCTATTGCTTTCCCAGGCCATCAGCATGGAGCTGGATCAAAAATGGAGCAGCTGGGACACAAATTGGGATGCTGGCACCACAAGCAGAAACTTAGCCTATTATTCCACAGCGCCGACCCCATATTGTTCTAATTTTATAGATGAGATTATTAAGGTAGAGAGCAGTTAAGTGACTTGCCAAAGGCTACACAGCTAGAAGTGGTGGAGGCATGACTTGAACCTAGGCAGTCTGGCTTGTATTTTATAAATCATAAGATATGTAAAAGGTGTTTTCATTATTTTCCATTACCTGTGAATGCATTAACTTGGAGAGCTGTAGCATCTTATGCAGCGTTGTTTGCTGGTGGAATTTTTGCCTTCCAACTCCTTAGGTAAGAGCTAGGGGTTTGTGAATTTATAGTGCTCAAATTTTCTTACTGGAATATAAGTAGAAGAGATCCTGAATTATCACTTTGTGTAAAATCGCTAAAAGGTTTGAGTGGAGACTGATGTAATAAATGCATTGGAACAAATATTGTAGATCATGTAACTCTGTGTGAAAACCCCTTTTGCATATGAGGAGGTCTTCAAAAGTTATGGAAAAACCATGTACGGATTTCAATAATTCTTGAACCACCATAGACTCATCTGTTAGTTCCCTTTTCCACGAATATTTTTGAAGCGCCTTAGTTCTCTGCATTCCTGGTTCTTCAAGTTATCTCAGGGCTACCAGTTTGATTTGGTTTGCAGAAGAAATAGAAAAATGGTAGGAGATGAACTAATTACACATCAGATAAAAACCTACTGATAATAGCTGACAAAGTGTACGGGACAGAGATCCTTTGAAAATCTCCAGCTTTACAAAACCCAGTATTACATAGATGTTTCCTGGTAAGATGCAGTAATGAGGAACTGAAACATTCAAGCTTCCCCCAGCCCTCAGTGATTTTGGAAATAGACGATTCATAAAGTTAGTTTTAAAAGTCTGTCCTAGGGAGTCCACACTATACGCTACTGTCTGAAAAATTATATAACTCCCACAGGCTGATGGAAAGAAGAAAATAAAAATTCATAGATGTGTCAATGCTGGGTGGCCACTTGAACTCACTTAGCAGATAGGAAATGTGCAAGTCAGGTGTCTGTGGGTTTGGCAGATTGGAAAAGGGCATGCCAGGGATGTGTGTCATTGCCTTGTGGAGAACTTAGTCTGCTAACGGTAACCCTGGGAAAGTGGAGGCCCCAGCAAATCATACATGCAAGAGGCTTCAAAAAGTTCACAGAAAATAGACTTAAAAGATGATGTGCATTTTCTTTTCATTTCTTTTCTTTTTAAGATTTATTTACTTATTTCAAAGGCAAAGTTATAGAGAGGCACAGAGAGAGAGAGAGAGAGAGAGAGAGATCTTCCATCTGCTGGTTCACTTTCCAGATGGCTGCAATGGCCAGAGCTGCGCCAATCCAAAGCCAGGAGCCAGGATCTTCTTCCGGGTCTCCCAAGAGGGTGCAGGAGCCCAAGGATTTGGGCCATCTTCTACTTTCCCGGGCCATAGCAGAGAGCTGGATTGGAAGTAGAGCAGCAGAGACTTAAACCGGCGCCCCTATGGGATGCCAGCACCGCAGGCGGTGGCTTTACCCACTATGTCACAGTGCCGGCCCCCATGATGTACATTTTCTATGAACTGTTTAAAGCCCCTCATATGTATTGACCATAGAGTGTATAAATAAAATGGTTAGTACAGGCTTCTAAGCAAATGAGCCAGAATTTAGGCATTCAAGTAAAATTTTCCACCAAGTAATTGTCATAAGACACATGACAGTTTTAATCTTTATTTAAATGCCTCGTTGGGGAAAATTGCTCTGGAATTCCTCTGATATTTTGGAGCCAAGTGTGGCTTTTTGTTTATTTGTTTTCTTTGAGATGCTCAGGAAAATGAATTACTGTTTTGGCCACATTCCCTCTTCCAACCACAGTTGGTCTGAGCAGTGGCACCACCACCATAGCAGTGATGGCGCAGCCTCCAGACGGATCCACAGTGATGGCCCAGCCTCCAGACGGGTCCACAGGAGCCCCTGTGCTGCCCGTGTGTGTGCTGTGCACTCACAAGGGGAGGCACAGCAGCACTCACACCCTAGGTCTGTCGAGAGGCTAATGGCTGTGATAGGCGAAAGGGCTTAGAGTCCAGCAAGTTTGGGAAACTGTTCCAGAAAATCCAGTCCACTGAGTCTGTGCCGCAGGACTTGTCAGAACATTCAGTACATTAACATGTACTGAGACCTCTGCAGGGATTGACCCAACGCGTTCAGCTGAGGAGCGTTCTGTAGAACACATTTTTGGCAATGATGCTTTGCAATAACACTTCAGACTTCCTGGCCGGTTCCTCCCAAAAGGAATCGAGTCATTAAAAAAAAATACGGGTGTAACATTAAGGCTGTGTCTGAATGCAAAGGAGGTGGAGTTGAAATTGCTGAGCCACACCCGTCCGTCCCTTCCCTTTCTCAAAAGCAGCCACACAAATGGTCCCCCCCCCCCCCCCCCCACTTTGCTTTCTTCTCCCAAGAACAGGGACCAGGGCACTTGGAACAAACAAACCTGCTCGTGCAAAGAAATCAGGTGCAGTAGTTCTGAGTTGCTCTAAGGCTTGTGTCTGAATTAAAGGCGAGGCCACATAAGAGGAAATGAAGAGGTCTGCTCAGAGATCAAATGGAGCGTTTGTATAGAACCTTATTCAAAATGGAGACAAATGCATCAGTTCTTCGGAATTATAGGTGAATCAAAGGAAAATTACATCCGAGGAGATAAAGCAGCAGCCCGCAGTGTAACCACGTATGGCGCAGAGATGCAACTTTGAAGCTTCTGGCCTGGCGTGCTGAAGAGCCAGATGTGGCAGGTGGAATTATAGCAGCTCCGGCTCAGCATCTGGAGCACATAAATCTGTCCCAGAGATAATTAAGAGGTGCACAAGAAGGCGGGGGAGAGTGACCAGTTGAAAACACATTTTTGAAAGAAAAATTGCTTTGAAGAGCATAGAACATTAAACAAAATAAAAATTAGATCTAGACTCAATATTGCTCTGTTTATTGGTGGTGGTGTGAAAGGATCATAGAAGAATATGAGGAGAGAGTGTGAGAGAATATGAGAGACCTCCAAGGCAACCTTGCATTATTGCATCTCTAGGAAGAAACGGTGACTCTCGGAGCCTAAGCCAGTCCTTCACAAAAAGAGATCCTGACTTAGTCCCTTTACAAGCCTGAAGAAGGTTTCTTGTGTGGCTCTAACCCTAGGCTACCTGTCAAAGAACTATGATTATTTCTATGATGTGTATGTGTGTGTGTAAGAGATGTCAGACATGAACAGCTTCATGACAGTATGCTGCAACGCCATGACTGCATTACCAGCAAGCATCTCTCTAGGTCACAGAGTCTGAAGGGACTTGAGTGATTATCGAGTCAGCACCACACACTGTGGCAGCTGTACCTGAGGAACAGCAAAGTGGCTTGTGTGAGGATGCTCCAGGTCGCAGTAGCAGAGTCAGGGTGGGGGTCAGGGTTGCAATCTCCAGGCCAGTGGTCTCTCTTGGTTATGCTTTGTGTCTTACCTCGAGGTCTCACATGCTTTCCTGACATGTGGCTCTTCACCACCTCTGCCTGGTGGGAAGTGGTGCAAATGTAGGCAAACGTGTCTACAGTGTGTAGAAACTGTGCATGCAGGTGGGAAAGGGGCTTGGACCTAAGTGTTGGCGATGGATATGTTCATGATAAAGAAATGCTGTCTGCAGAATCCCCTGGGAGGTGACAAAGCCTCTTTCTGTAACTATCAGGGAGATTCTGAGTGCACAGAATGGACAAGCCACTCAGCTGATACCGCACACTAAGCCATCGTCTCCCTTGTCGTGAGTGATAGTGAAAGAAGAGGTGACCTGCAGCTGATGCATTATAATCCGAGCCATAAGCCCCTCTGGGTCTGTTCTCCTTGCTCTCGGGAGCACTGCTGTGCTCTCAGCTGTGGTCTCACAGGACAGGAGTTGGATTCCTACTTGCAGATAAGGGAATGGGGCTTCTAAGAAGATAAATGGCTTCGGAGAGTAAGTTCAAGGACAAACCCAGGTAATGAGCCTCCCAAATTTGTGCATGACCTGTTCCCACAGCGGCTGCTGCTGTTAGGTGATGAAGGGTGACTGGTGCTTTCCCAGAACAAAGTCTTCCATGCACACGTGGCTGGGTTAAGGAACTGACCCCTGAGGCAGGCATTTGGCATGACAGTTAAGACACTGCATGGTAGGGAGGGAGGTTTTGTGATGCAGAGGGTTAAACCACTGCCTTTCTTGCCAGCATCCCATATGAGTGCTGCTTTGAGTCCAAGCAGCTCCACTTCTGATTGCACTCCCTGCTGATGTGCCTGGAAAAACAGCAGAAGGTGGCCTGTGTCCTTGGGCCCCTGTACCCATGTGGGAAACCTGGAAGAAGCTCTTAGCTCATGGCTCTGGCCTAGCCCAGTCCCAGCCCCAGCCATTGCACCATTTGAGGAGTGAACCTGTAGATGGAAGATTTCTGTCTCTGTATGTCTCTCTTTTTGTAACTGTGCTTTTAAAATAAATCTTAGAGAGGGAGAGAGAGGCTGAATGGGATGCCCACATCCCATATTGGTGTGTCTGGGTTCCAGTTCTGGTTTCACTTCTGACTCCAGCTTCCTGCTAATGTGCACTCTGGGAGGCAGCAGATGATGGCTCAAGCACTTGGATCCTGGCCACCCATGTGGGAGACCTGAATTGAGTTCCAGGCTCCTGGCTTTGGCCTGTCCCAGTCCTGCGTGTTGTAAGCATTTAGGCAATGAGTAAGCAGATAGAAGATCTCTCTGTGTCTGTCTGTCTCTGTCTCTCTGCCTTTCATATCACATTAAAATAAATAATTATAGAAAGAGAACGTGGCCCCTGCTTGTGGGAAGGACGTATCAGATGAAAGAGAGGATAGCTGACAGGCTGAGAGATTTGGACAACATGTGGTAGGCAGTAGAGCCGCTGTTGGGTCTTGGCAGGTGACAGTGCGGTGGACGTGGTGGTGCTTCAGGAGTTGATCTCTCAGATAGCAGCAGCGACATCATCCACAATAACATCAACATCCTTCCTGTGCCTGCTCTCTGGGGCTCCCAAATGCTTCCTGTCACTGTGAGAAAGATAAAAAGCCTTCTCACTTGGAGTCCAGCCAGCTAATCTCAGAGCACCAGTTCAAGGAGCAGGCCAGATGTGTCCTAGCAAGGAAACACTGCGTGTTTGGACAAAGGCTTGCTCAGGTATAAAATATAGCTCTGGGGTAGGTGACAATTCTTAACACATGTGTCGGAGGAGAGACTGGCAAACCACTGCCTTTTCTTCTGATGGGAACACTGCTCCAGCAGCTCTGCACAACCCAGGAAGCTTGCTGGGTACTCAGTTCTCTCAGCATCCAGGGATTAGCGCAGTTTTATTTAGCATCAGCATCCATTTCTTCTGCTAAATCTTATTAACTACAAGGTGCATTTGGGTTTCTTTGGTGTTATAGAACACAGGGTACAAAGGCATTGACCTTGAAACTAGATGTACCAGTATTGTACTGCATCACTTTTTTTTTTTTTTTTTTTTTTTTTTTTTTTTTTTTTTTGGACAGGCAGATTTAGACAGTGTGAGAGAGAAAGGTCTTCCTTTCTGTTGGTTCACCCCACAAATGGCTGCTACGGCTGTCGCGCTGTGGCCGGCGCACTGCACCGATCCGAAGCCAGGAGCCAGGTGCTTCCTCCTGGTCTCCCATGCGGATGCAGGGCCCAAGCACTTGGGCCATCCTCCACTGCCTTCCTGTGCCACAGCAGAGAGCTGGACTGGAGGAGGAGCAACTGGGACAGAATCCAGCACCCAAACTGGAACTAGAACCCGGGGTGCCGGCGCCACAGGTGGAGGATTAGCCAAGTGAGCACATCACCTTTTTAAGAGTCCCTATTTATGAGAATATAAGCACAATGTTTACATGGTGGTGAATGTTCCATAAACTCATGTTTTGGGCTAAGGATGTGCATAAGAATCAACTTGGGAATCCCCCTACCCCTGAAGAACAGAAGCTTATCCTTTTCCTGTCTTTCCAGAGATACCCTTGGGCAATAAGTTTGGAGAGGCTGGGCATCTGTATTTTGAAAGCAGACCTGGTTACGCTGATGAACAGCTCTGGCTAAGCACCACTGCAAAAATATCGTTGCTGCTGGTGCTTCATATTGTTTGTAAAGATCTGAGCCCAAGGATTTAGGGCTTTTGTTGTCTGTATATAAGTAAGGGCTGCACATGATGATGTGACTGTCCATTAAAATAGATCCTCTATTTTATTGGAAATGATTCAATGTTTTTGTTTTCTGCAACCATTACTATTTGAAAAAATATTTATTTATATTCCATTTCATTCCCAAAACGATTTGAGATGGTTTCTATAGGACAATTTTTCTACATAAAATTTACTCTAAAGCAGATCAATCTGCAGACCTCATTAGTTTGAATTAGGAAGTTTCCCAATTTTTGAATGTTCCTGTTTCTCCTAAAGTTGATTTCCCACGCCCATCTTCTCTTAATTCCTCTCTGAGGACAGACGACAGAACTGGTGAATTGTAATGGGTCTTGGGATCACCTTCACAGAAAAACAGACACCTCCAGATTGAGGAGGCTGTGTCACATTCCATCAAAAGGATTTGGCTAAGTAGTCAGAGGGAAGTCAGGGAAAGGACAGCAAGCGGGAATACAAATGAGCTCATTATCATGTCAATTTCCCATCATGTTTGACTGCTCCATTTTTGCAGGTGCCATAGGGTCCACCAAATGTTCACCCTTTTCCTCTTCAGTAGTAGAATAGGTTGCCAGGTAAAGCCATTATGTCAGAATCCCATCTACGGTTCTCTCCTGAAATCTCACTTTTGAAGGGAAGAAGAAAAGGAATTGCCATTTATTGGGCGCTAGGTGTTCTAGGGGCTATTTTAGTTTGCATTCCCATGAGGAAGTCAAAGAGCTGTTTGAGAAGAGGAAACACAATGCAGCGCACCAAGTTAAAGGTACAAAAAGCGACTAAAACATCCGAACAAATAAAGCTGTCTGAATACATAGAATTAGAGATACTGCTCAAGGCTCAGCAGAGGATGGCTTTGGTGGACAGTAGCGACAGCCTCCTGTCTTTCACCCACCTGTTACTTGGGTTTTGTGTGGTCAAGTTTTAAAATGCTGGCTGCTTTCTGAAATGTAGCTGCTAAACTAACCACCAAGAGTGCACAGACCTTCTACGAACAAGTGCTTGAAGTAGAGATGGCGCTCATCATTGAATTTCACATTCTATAGCTGTTTCCATTTTTGTTCACTAAGAACAAGTGCATCTTAATCCCCAGGCCACGCTGTGACAGAGCCAGCCGGCGGGGTCTTCCCCTGCTCCTGTTAATTGGGTTCTTTGAGGCATTTCAGAAACCTGGGGTTAGAAGCACCCCAAAAAACTGCTAATCTTATTTCATTTTTTGGTATGCTATTTATCCCCTACATTAGGAGAAAAAGTCCCATTTTTAAACATCAACTTTAAAAAGAATTGTAATACTTTCAGTGCTTTGTTTTTATATCAGCTAATATTCTGTAAGAACCCAAGAATCCATGACTTCCTAACAGTCCCTTTATTCTTCTTTTTCATATGAACTATGAAGTATTTGTGAATGGATTGCCAATTTTGCTGTTTTTTTTCCAGATTCTCGATGACTTACTATTGAATTTTTATTTTTTTTTCCACTGACTTTTTGATGAATAAAAAAGGGTGGTTGAAAAGGAGCATTTTATTTTCAGTGTTCAACTGATTTTGTTTCAGCCGTTGTGTCTTTCTTAGTTTTATTTCCTTTCGTTGTACAACTTCACAGCAAATTAAATGATGAACACTGCCTAAAAGGTAGATGGCTTTGTCCCCCACCATCTCTCTACTTACACCATGGCCCCTGCTGTCGCGGAGAGTCCAGTTATAGAATTCCAGGGGCCAAAGATACAGCCAAACATCAACCCCTCCTCCCATCCAAAGTTATTCCTGGCAAGGGGCTATTACTTCTGTTCTTAAAATTTTAAAAGTGAGAACCCAATAACCATCTACAGTTACCTATTTCTGTTAATACTGCTAACAATGAAGACATTTAACATAATTTAGTGGTGGTGGGGAATTTGATTAAAAATTATTTAAGAGGCAGCAAGATGGTGATGTGGAGATAGAGAAAGGAAGGGGAGGTGTAGATAGAGAGTTACCATCTCCTGGTGCATTCCCCAAATGCCCACAATGACCAGAACTGGGCAAGACTGAAAGGAGCCATGAACTCAACCCAGATGCCCCACATGGATGGCGAGGACCTAATGACTTGAACCATCACCACTACCTTCCAGAGTGTACATTTAGTGAGAAGCTGGAATCTCATGTGGGATGGACATGTTGACTGCCAGGCCAAAGACTCAGGCCATTGGGGATAACTTGTATCCATCTTTTCTCAGGATAGACTGGTGTTTTCAGCTGTGAGTTGCAACATAGTCATCAGTGGTTGCTGAAATCAATGAGATGCATCAAAGGTGACTTTTAAAAAAGAAATAGAATAGGATGAAATAGGCTACAAAGTGTTAAGTTTTTCCAGAGGTGTATGTATATACCGGGGGAGGTGTGGGCCTATGTATTGATATGAAAAATATTTGAAAAACTGATTTAAATGACTTGTTTTCAGACTGCATTCCTCTATCTCTCAGGTTCCAGAAAAGGTGTTCAGGGTGGCGGTGGTAGCAGGGCGTTGGGGTCTCCGTCACTGTTTCAACCATTTAGAAACACTTTTTTGTTTGATGGATGTACAGTGCCTAAGAGGAGAGGTTTCAAGAGGCTTATTGCCAGAATTCTGGGAGCCAAGAGCAGATGCAGGAGGGGTGAGAAGGCAGGGCAGGTGGGTCTCCACCTTCACGATGTGAAGCTTCTTTTGTTCTTTCTGCTTTCCCCGAAATATGCCTGTCTTCAAGTTTGCTTCTGTCCCAGGCCAGAGGCCTCCCTAGGGAATAGCCTTTCAGTTTCTGCTGGTTGATAAGAGGTGGGTGTGGATGGGTGTGTTTTGTCCAGGTCAGTAGAGTAGAAGTGAGATTTCTGCTTCTTGCACAGACCTTGAGCCATCTCCTCTTTTAGTTTCCCACTTCCAGAGTTGCGAGGGTCTGCTGAGTTGTGAGTCTTTATGGATTCTGGGTTTAAATCAAGTTCCTTCTGGGGCTCTGCTTACCATGGGGTAAGGCTGTCACTTTCATGAATCTGCTCTCAGTTATCACTTGGACACCTGCTTTCAAGATCCCCAGATAGGATTTTGTGCTTATTTATTTATTTGAAAGGCAGAGTAGCATAGAAGGAGAGGGCTGGAGAGAGAGAGAGAGAGAGAGAGAGAGAGAAAGAGAGATCTTCCATCTTTCCATCTGCTGGTTCACTTTTCAAGTAGCCACAACAGCCAGGGCCAGGCCAGGCTGAAGCCAGGAGCCAAGAACTCCATCTCCCATGTGGTGTCAGGGGTTCAAGTATTTGGCCCATCTTCAATGTGCTTTTCCAGGCACATTAGCGTGAAGCTGGATCAGAAGCAGAGCAGCCAGGACTCAAAATGGCACCCTGATAGGGGATGCTGGTGGCCCAAGCATTGGCTTAAACTGCTGTGCCCTGCCTGCCTGCCCTGGTTTTGTCTTTTTTTTTTTTTCCATTTTGATTGTCCTGTGAATTTATTTCTTAATAATTACAACAGTGGCAAAACCAACAATACCTCATTTTTGTTGTGTTAATAGAAACTCTGAAGGAAGCAGAGTTCCAATGTATACATTCAGCTTTTGGTGGATAATTGCTACATTTATACCTCTTAAATTTTTTTTAATGTTTATTTTCATCTACTTGAAATGCAGAGCCACGGGGAGAGGAAGAGAGAGAGAAAGATCTTCCATCCACTGGTTCATTCTCCAAATGCCTGGGAGAGCAGGGGCTGGGCTAGGAAAGCCAGCAGCCCAAAAACTCCATCCAGTTCTCCCATGTGGGTGGCAGGAGCCCAAGAACTTGAGCCATCATCTACTCCCTCCCAAGATACACATCAGCAGGAAGCTGGATCAGAAGCAGAGGAGCCAGGACTCAAACCAGCACTCCAATATGGGATGCAGGCGTCCCAAACAGTGGCTTAAATTGCTGTACCACATCTGATATTTAAGTTATTTTAAACAAATGATTGTAACTATTTCTTTTTTATTTTTAGTATTTTTTAAAAAGATTTCATTTCTTTATTTGAAAGTTCGAGTTACAGAGAGAGAGAGAGAGAGACAGAGATCTTTCATCTGCTGGTTCACTCTCCCAGATGGCCACAATGGCCAGGGCTGGGCCAGGCTGGAGCCAGGAGCCAGGAACTTCTTCCAGGGCTCCCACATGGGTAACAGGAGCCCAAACACTTGGGCCATCTTCCACTGCTTTTCCAAGGCCATTAGAAGGGAGCTGGATCTGACTTTCCAATAAATAAATGAATCTTAAAAAAAGAGAGAGATGATTCTTGTCAATCTCGTCATACAATGTCTGCCACTTAATATGTGCCCAAGGAAAGATCATCACTAATTTATAGTCTGCCTTTGTATCTGTAGTTTCTGTATCTGTGAGTTCAACCATTCATAGGTGGAAAATATTAGAAAAACAGTTGCATCTGTACTGAACGTGTACCAACTTTTTTCTTATTACTCTCTAAACAATACAGTATATCATGTATTTACATAGCGTTTACATTGTATAAAGTATTATGAGTAATCTAGGGGCTGGCATTGTGGTACAGTGTGTAAAGACCTTGCTTCCGAATCTGGAATACCCTATTGGAGCACCGGTAAGTTGTGACTGCTCCACTTCCAATCCAGCTTCCTGCTAATGTGCCTGGGAAAGCAGCAAATGATGGCCTGAGTATTTGTGCCCCTGAGACACATGGAGTTCCTGGTTTCAGCCTGGACCACACGTGGCTGTTGTGGCCATTTGGGGAGTGAATTAGTAGCACACATGCTCTTTCTCTCTTCTCTTTTCCCCTCCTCCTGTCTGTCTGCCCTTTAAATAAATAAATCTTTTAAAAAAAAAAAAAGTAAGTACTATAGGGATGACTGAAAGTATCTGGGAGGGTGTTCTTAGATGATGGGCAGATACTGTTCCATTGTATGGAAGACACTGGAGGGTCCTGGAACAAGTCCCCTTTGGCTACAGAGGAATGCCTGTGTTGTGGCAGAAGACAAAAACATGGAGATTCCTCAGGAACATGAGTAGATTTCCTCCCAGGGAGAGATCAAGGGAAGAAAAAAGAGGAAACCAAGTAAAGGAAACAAACAAACAAAAAAAAAAAAAAAAAAAAGAGAGAGGTTGTGAGCCCTCCGTTAGGGGTCCTTCCCACTTCTGGATAGAGGGCTCCAGGAGAATCATCTGGGTTAGTGAAGCAGGGAGGTGTTGCCATAGGGCATCAGATTCATGCCGCAGCCTGTTAGGATGGAGCACGTCCCTCTGCTTCCCAGAAAGCTCATCTCCAGAGCTCCGCTTAAACAGCTGAGTCCTTGTGCATGCAAAGCGTCGTGTCCCTGCTAGCTGACAGCAAATACCTTCTCCCCAGCTGTAAACTCGGAAGCCTCCAGAAATGATCCTGGAGTTCATTTCAGTGGAAACATAACAAATGAGGCTGCTGCAACTGCAAGGAGAGGCAGAGTGGATGCTGCCACCTAAGTAGGGCAGAGCCAGCGGCCGCCTCACAGCAAGAGGTCTGAAAGCTCTCAGTGGGCTGACTTCGCGTGTGCGTGGATCCGGTCAGGCATGTGCCTGGATCCGGTCAGGTATGCGTGGACACACACATCTCTGAGACGCCAAGGGGGGGTCCCTGGGGAGCAAGTGGACACAGGCCCACGACTGGGTGGACTCTCCCATCCTTTTCTCCCAACCCTACCCCACCATTGACTTAATACTGCTTTAGGTGTAGGAAACTGATGTGTCCCACAGTCGGCTAAACCATGAAAAGTAACAAGACTGTCTTGATCTTCTGTTCAGAAAGCCTGAAAAATAATCCATTGGTGAAGCTGAAAGCTAAGAATTAAAAAAAAAAAAGCAAAAGGAAAAACCCAAGCAAAGCCCTTGATATGTTTTTTTTGTTTGTTTGTTTGTTTTGTTTTGTTTTTTGACAGGCAGAGTGGACAGTGAGAGAGAGAGAGACAGAGAGAAAGGTCTTCCTTTGCCGTTGGTTCACCCTCCAATGGCCGCCGCGGCCAGCGCGCTGCGGCTGGCGCACCGCACTGATCCGATGGCAGGAGCCAGGAGCCAGGTGCTTTTCCTGGTCTCCCATGGGGTGCAGGGCCCAAGCACCTGGGCCATCCTCCACTGCACTCCCTGGCCACAGCAGAGAGCTGGCCTGGAAGAGGGGCAACCGGGACAGAATCCGGCGCCCCGACCGGGACTAGAACCCGGTGTGCCGGCGCCGCTAGGCGGAGGATTAGCCTAGTGAGCCGCGGGGCCGGCCCAGCCCTTGATGTTTTACTTGGTCGAAACCAAAGTGCGAACTAACTCTTCATTTCTCTTCTTTCTGATTGTCACGAACATGCATCCCCTGGATGGAAGTCCCTTCACTGGGAAGCCACTTGTGCTAACAAGGGACAGCTCCCTTGTAGAGAAGGCTGCGGCTCTCTTAAACAGCTTCCTTGGATTTGTTTCTAATTTGATTGACCACGATGAACAGGTTGCTTTATTTTGCTGCTTAACCATCTAAGGCTTTCGATGGGGGAGGCACAAAAGTTCACAGGGGAAGCACCTGTTCCCAGGGTGACATCGAATGCAGCTACAATGTGAGACTTCACAGAGAAGTGCAAAATGTCATTTGATTTTGGGTCATCCTTAAAGTTCTCTTAATAGGCTGGAGCATTTATTAGAATAAGTGCCACCCGTGTCTGATACATGGGAACACATCTGGCTGTGTCCCCGACACAAACCTCACAGTATTAATTATTCTGAGAGTTAAAGCTGAGAAGGGAGCAGAACATTATTTATAGTGATCTTTGCTAAGTAAATCATTTTAAAAATGGCTCTCTAAATGTAATATTTCCCTTTTAAGAAGCCCTCTAGAATTAAAGGGGCTTTACAATGGAACATGAAACATATTGCAGGGAGAGAGACAGAAGCTGTCTTGATTAATGCCCATGATTATCAGCGATGCAAATCACTTTCACTTATTAAGTCTTGTTTAATATCCTAATGAAGGCTTCCTGAGCAGATTTGGTAATTCCAGAGAAAGTGACTGTGAACTAATGCCCTTTCAGCGTGTTGAGAATGAGCAGTACTATAAAGAAAACCTCATTTACCATAATTCCTCCCCTGCCCGGACCCCTTTCTCAGCCTCTACTTCGCAGCAGGAGACAATTAACCTTTTCAGTGCCAGAAGTGATTCCCAGCTCACTCCAGCTGCGAAGGCCAGCGGGGTCAGGGGCAGATGGAAATCCTCTTTGGTTTGCTCTGCCGTGGAACAGTTCTAAGAAGCTGGACTGCAGAGGAAGGCTTGAAAACCGAGCTTGCTGGTGGGGCTGTGGGCATATGTGGTACCTTGCACCCTACCCAAGACTTCTCAAAGCCCAACCCCAGCCAGTATGGCCTTGCTCATTCAGCTCAAATCAAACACTGCCGGACATGAAAGCAGAGATGCTGAAGAAAAGCCCATTCCAGCCCTAAATGGGAGGCTGCCTTTGTGATCTGGCAGGAAGTCAGTTTTATGGAGGTTGAAAGTCTGGGAGGTCAAGCTGGGGGTGGTGACTTAGGGATTTGCCTTTGGCTTTCTCTACACAGCCGTGCTCCCATTTTGTGGCCCTGCACGTTCCCAGGGCTATGGGGATGGCCCACGGCTACAGCCTGGGTTGAGCCTTTCTCTCTGGATGGCAACGCCCACCTGTGGACAGGTAGTGACTTGCTAACATCAGAGGTGAGGATAGGACCCAGCTGGGTCCTCCTGTACCCTTTCAGGGCCCTGTTGCAGTGAGCACCTGTGTTGAGCACCTGCTTCTGACTTTCAGGAATTCCCCTCGTAGGTGTCCCTGTGTCTGTCTGCATGTGTCAACCCAGGTCCTGGTGTCAAAGAAGAGGGCTTTGCGTTTGGATAAAGACAAAGCAAAGAAACGGACAATTTCCCGGTTTGCTTTGAAATATAAAATAGCTCCAAACTGACCACCTGCTTAGGGACTCAGGTGGCCTTCGCTTTGTCCTAACTGGGTCAGATCCAAAGCAGAATAATCCACAAGAAAGGGGCTCTGATGAGGCCAACGTGAAACCTTCTCACTTCACAGCGAGAGCATGTGAACACTTGCTCATTGCTGGGGAAAGAGAAACCGTCCTTGTTTTGTTCTTCCTGGAGATTTTCAGGGTAGATTGAGGTCAGTAGGGAAGAGAGGAGGATAGAGGGGGTGTGGAGGATGAAATGCTGATTCTCTGCCCCAGAGCAGAGGTAAAAAATTGGGCTTGGACTGGGGGTCATGCTGCACGCTGTGGACCTGCGTGGGAAGACATGCTACCCATCAAGTCTCCTCACTGGAGGGCAGAGGGTGACTAGGAATGCATCCTGGATGAGCATTGGGGCCATCAGCATTGCTTCCCATGCGCCATCTCTCCCTGGCTTCCTAACTCGTGCATGGGGCTGCCCCATCCTCCCCTCCCACTTCCATGTTCCTCTCTGTGTCTGTTCACGCTGCATTGTTTGTCGTTAGCATACTGGGGCTTTTCCGCCCTAGGCTTGTTTACCGTGTCATCTCTGTCTCTCCTTGTTAGGATGTGTGCACCACAATGGGTTTTGTTCCCTGATGTGCTTAGAACAGTGCACCTGGCAGGTGTTCAATGAAGGCTACTGAGAAAATGAATGGGTCTGGGGGTGAAAAGGCCTGTGTTCTCCCTGGCACAATGGAAAGGTTTTCGACTAGAAGTTGAAAGGACTAGGTCTGTGCTGGCTCTGCTATGTTTAAGCTACTGTGTGCTTTCAACCTTAGGATGGCTGTTTAGGCACTGAGCTCACAGGTCCTCATCCTTGAAATGAGAATCCACGTGGGCTCCCAGGCCTGCGGGCCCCTGCCGGGCCGTGGAAAGGCAGATGTGGGAATGCTCTGAAAACCACAGGGTGTTGCGTGCATTTTGAACATTGTTAGGGGAACAGGCTGGCAGCTTCTGGAAGCCTCGCGTTCCTTGTTTTCCTGTTCCATAGCCAAAGTTTGCGTGTCCCGTTCTCTGGGAAATATTCCTTCATCTTTCCAGGTGGCGTTCCTCACCCCTCTGTTCCCCACATCCCTATCTGCAGCCTCACTCCAGCCTGCCGTTTTATTATCTCTTGTTGGTTGGCTCTCCGAATCCACAGCAAGGTTAACTTCAGCTAACCTTCATGAGAATCCATTGTGTGCCAGGTGCTGGTACAATGTGGGTTTATTAACCTTTGGTAACCTCAGACAACCCATTGTATAGCAGAGAATGCCGAGGCACAGAGGATTAAGTAGACATGTCCAGGAGTATGCAGTTGGGAAGTAAGGGGGCTGGCATTGTAGTGTAGAGGATTAAGCTGCTACCTGTGATGCTGGCATCCCATTTGAGCACCAGTTCCTGTACTGGCTGCTCCACTTCCTATCCAGCTCTCTGATAATGGCTTGGGAAAAACAGCAGAAGATGGCCCAAGTGTTTGGATCTCTGCACCCATGTGGGAGACCCCGAGGAAGTGGGGTGGTCAGGATATAAACCCAGACAATCAGGCTCCAGCAGTACCCATGGTCTCTCAGGCTGCCCAGTGCTTTGCAGCCTGGGTTATCACAGGGCATGTTGGATGGACAGGCAGAGCCACAGAGGGAGGGCAATGGTTTCTGTCCTGTCTACCCACACTGGGTTGTTCTGAGAAGCAAATGTGAATGGATGTGAGGATGCTTTTGTAAATGAAAAAGCACTAAGCACTTAGAGGTTATTGTTATAATTAAATATTTTTAATGACAATGAAAATAGAAATGTCTAGAATATAGCAAAAGAAGCATCTATGAAAATATCCGCCATCTGTTCTTGGGCAGTTTGGTAAATGCTTGATGAAATGGCTCACAGATTTCTAGACTTCTTTTTTGACCCCCTGCCAAACTTCCAGGTTAATGGTATCTGGACGACTTTGCTTCAACCTCACTCTGAATCTCTCTTTAATTTTTGTTACGTTGTACTTTTAGTTTTTGAATCGTGGCAAATAATACACAACATGAAATTTGTGTTTGGACCATTTTAAGAGTTCAGTGGCATTAGGAACACATGCATCTCCACACCTTTTCCTTGTGTGAAACAGAAATTCTTGCACTCATCTGACAACAACTCCTCATTCCTCTCTCCCCCAGCCCCCACAACCACTGTTTCACTTTCCGTCTTTATAAATCTGACTGCTCGAGGTCCTTCATGTAAGTGAGATGATACAGTAGTTATTCTTTTGTAACTGACTTATTTCACTTGGCATCATGTCTTCAAGGTTCATCCATGTCATGGCGTGTATCAGAATTTCCTTCCCTTTAAAAAAAAAAAGATTTATTTTAATTATTTGAAAGGCAGAGGGACAGAGAAAGAGATCTTCTGTCTGGTGGCTCACTCTCCAAATAGCCATAACAGACAGGGCTGGGCCAAGTCAAAGCCAGGAGCCAGGAGCTTTATCCAGGTCTCCCTGTGTGGGTGGCAGGGGCCAAATGCTTGGGCCATAATCTGCTGCTTTCCCAGGTGCATTAGCAGGGAGCTAGATTGGAAATGGAGCAGTCAGGACTCAAACTGGTGCTCCAGTATGGAATGCTGGTATCACAAGAGGCTGTGTAACACATTGCACTACAGTGGGTGTACAGATATCTTTTTTGGGTCCCCATTTCAATTTGTTTGGGTATTTACCTAGCAGTGTATTGCTAGATTGCTGGGTTGGATGGTAATTCTTTTTTTTTTTTTTAAAGATTTTATTTATTTTATTTGAGAGTTAGAGTTACAGACAGTGAGAGGGAGAGACAGAGAGAAAGGTCTTCCTTCCGTTAGTTCACTCCCCCAAATGGCTGCAATGGCTGGAGCTGCACTGATCTGAAGCCAAGAGCCAGAAGCTTCTTCCCGGTCTCCCACATGGGTGCAGGGGCCCAAGGACTTGTGCCATCTTCCACTGCTTTCCCAGGCCATAGCAGAGAGCTGGACTGGAAGAGGGGCAGCTGGGACTAGAACCTGGCGCTCATATGGGATGCTGGCACCACAGGCAGAGGATTAACCTACTGTGCCACGGCGCCGGCCCCTAGATGGTAATTCTATTTAAATTTTAAATATAATTTTTAACACTTTGTTAGAGTGGGAGCGCCCCCCCCCCCCCATTCACTGGTTCACTCCTCAAACACCTTGTGATGGTTGTGGCTGGGCAAGACCAAATCTAGGAGTTGGGAACTCAATCCCAGTCTCCCACATGAATGGCAGGAATCTAACTACTTGAGCCATCATCTGATGCTTCCTAGAGTATACATGAGCAGGAAGCTGGAAATGGGAGTGGAGCAGGAACCAAACCCAGACATTCTGATGTGGGATGTGGGTATTCTAAACAGCCTCTTAACCACAAGGCCAAACACCACCATCTATTTTTAACATTTTGAGGAACCCCCAAAACCTTCCATTGAAGTTGTGCCATTTTACATTCCCACCAGCATGAACAAGGGTCCCAACTTTTCCATATCCTCACCAACACTCTTTGTTTCTATTTTTTTAAAACAGTAATCATCCTATTGGATAGAATTAGGTTTCTCTGCATCTTGGTTCAGTTTTTTTCTTTTTTTAAGACTTTATTTATGGGGCCGGTGCTGTGGCACAGCGAGTTAACGCCCTGGCCTGAAGTGCCAGCATCCCAAATGGGTGCTGGTTGGAGACCCAGCTACTCCACTTCCCATCCAGCTTTCTGCTGTGGCCTGGGAAAGCAGTAGAAGGTGGCCCAAGTTCTTGGGCTTCTGCACCCACGTGGGAGACCTGTAGGAAACTCTTGGCTCCTGGCTTTGGATTGGCTCAGCTCCAGCCTTTGCGGCCAACTGGGGAGTGAACCAGCAGATGGAAGACCTCTCTCTCTCTCTCTCTCTCTCTCTCTCTCTGCCTTTTCTTCTCTCTCTGTGTAACTCTTTCAAGTAAATAAACAAATCTTTTTTTTTTTTAAAAAGACTTTATTTCTTTACTTGAGAGGTAGAGTTACAGACAGAGAGGGAGAGTCACAGAGAAAGATCTTCCATCTACTGGTTCACTCCCCAAGTGGCTGCAATGGCTGGAGCTGAGCCGATCCAAAGTCAGGAGCCGGGAGCTTCTTCTGGGTCTCCCACAGAGGCCCAAGCACTTAGACCATCTTCTACTGCTTTCCCAGGCTATACCAGAGAGCTGGATCAGAAGAGGAAAAGCCAAGGCTTGAACTGGTGCCCATATGGGATGTTGGCGCCTCAGGTGGAGGCTTAGCCCAATATGCCACGGCACTGGCCCCTCTTGGTTCAGTTTTACAAGTTTGTCATCCGTATCTCTGAATTATTATAATTATTTAATCTTATATATGTAAAGTTAATTGAAAATAGATCTTAGTAAAAAATAAGAATGGAAGTAGGAGGAGGAGGAGGAAGAAGAGTGGGAGTGCTGGTGGGAGGGAGGGTAGGGTAGGAAGAATCACTGTGTTCCTAAATTTGTACATATGAAGTGCATGAAGTTTGTATACCTTAAATAAAAGGTTTCTGGAAAAGAAAAAAGAAACAGTCTTTGCCACATTAAATAGAAGTGAGTCTGTCATCCTGAGCTTCTTCATTTCTTACCTATCTAGGCTTCAAATAGATGACCCAACATCTGCTGGCTCCTCTTCTAGGTGTTGGCAAACCCTGGTGAGTAGGACTATCAGAGCTCTGCAGAAGTTCATGGTTGAATTTGATCATAAAGTACATGCTTATGGGTGATTTGTTACCTGCAGGTATAAATTATCACATTTCATAGCTATATTTGAAAGTATTTGGGGCCTGGTGTGTGATATGGTGGTTAAGATCCTGTTTGGAATACCCACATCCCATATCAGAGTGCCTGGTTCTAATCCGACTTCCTGCTAACGTGCACCCTGGGAGGTAGCAGGTGTTGGCCATCCACATGGGGAATCTGGATGGAGTTCTGGGCTGCTGGCTTCAGACCTGCGTAGTCCTGGCTGTCACGAGCATTTGGGAAGCGGAGCAGTGGATGGGAGATCTGTCTCCATCAATCTCTTTGTTGCTCCGCCTTTCAAATCAAATGAAGATAAGAAATAAACATTTATAAAAAGAAAATATAGTCATGAAAACTTTATATGACAAAAGTGTAATTACACAGAACCTTGAAATTTTTATCTCTGGAGACTCCAATTTTCTGGATGTGTGTGCAGTTGACCTTATAGGCCATCATTTAAAAAATTTAAAATAAACATGTTTTAGAACAGAAATTAGTGTAGAGAAGGCCCATATTCCATATCCTAGTTCTAATATCTTAGGCTAGTTTGGTACATTTTTTTAATAGTAATGAACCAATACAAAAACACTATTTTAAAATAGAGCCCATTATTTTTTATATTTTCCTAATTTTTACCTAATATCTTTTTCAGTCTCAGGATACCTTCCAGGATTCCACACTGCATTTAGCTGTCGTAGCACCCAGATCCTTCTTGATCAGCAGTTCCTTCAGACTTTTCTTGTTTCTGATGACCTTACAGTTTTGAGGTCAGGCGGGTTGTAGACTGTCTCCAGTGGGATTTGCTTGATGTTTTCTCATGATTAGACTGAGGCTGTGGGCCTAGGGGAGGAAGATCCCAGAGGGGAAGTGGTTTTCATCGCTTCGGATCCAAAGTGCATCCTATTAACGCGACTTGGTGAGGCTGATGCTGATCTCCACCAGCTCGTTGGGTGGTGATTGTCAGGTCTGGCCACTGTGAAGGTACTCACTTCCCTGTGCTGTGCGTACCCTTCTCTTTGAATGGGAGAGCAACGTACGCGGGAGGTGAGAGTTTTGCCCCCTTCCCTTGAGAGTGGTGTATCTAAACAAGTTATTCGGAGTTATTCTCTGTGGGATGTGTTTCTTATTGATTTACTTGATCATTTATTTATAACAACATGACTCATAGATATTTATTTATTTTATGCATTGGTCATAATTCCATACTACTTTATTTTGTTGCTCAGAATCTGGCCATTGGGAGCTCTTTTTGTTGGCACGTGTGTGTATGTGACGTCCTTCCACATTGCTGTGTTTGCTGTTGTTCTTCGCGCTCTTCTTTACCTTTGGGCACTGCAAGTTGCCCCGGGTTCATCTCGTATGCTTCCTGCCTGATTCCTAAATCCAGCCATTTGTCCAAGGTTCACTGGTTCCTTTATTGGAGAAGAGTAATAGAAATCCAGATCTAAGCTCTAGGTGAGCCTGTTGCTACTGGGGTACCATTGCATCTGAGCCCTCTTAGCTGCCCCTCGGTCTTGATGACTATTTTAGGCATTTTGGATAAAAATATTGATGAAAAATATTATACACTTGTCCCGTTTGGAGCAGAACATACTCCACATACTCTCACCTGTTGGGAATTTGGGTTTTGTCTTGAAGACTGATTATTTGGCTTGGATACGTAGAGCTTTGAAAAGACTGTTCATATACTGTGGTGCCACAGTGTTGTGCTGTTTGAATTTTCTACTTGCTTTTTGTAATCTTTCAAAGTAGTTTTGCTTTTGGTGCCTCTTGTAATCCCCTCTCCTTCTTTCTAATTCATTGTTTATAATCTGCTGTCTGCTTCAGAATCAGATAACCAAATTTGATCAGCCTGTCCATAAAGTGAAAGCAAAGGGCACTGAGTGAGGACCCGAACTCCTCTCCAGTAGATATAAATTACCCAGCAAAGTAGTCTTGTCTCTTTCTTTTCCTCTCTCCTTTTATGCTCTTCTTGGGAGAAAGTCCTCAGTAGATGCCGTCAGATATGCTGTAAAGTGTGAGCATCAGACATACCTGAAGTGCGGGTTTGGTCATGTGGTTTGGTATCCAGGTCATTAAATCCTATTTGGAGAGATCTAAGGTGAGCAAAAGGAACAGGAGCCTTGAATCAGTAGACCTGGAAGGCATTTGCACTCTGGCTCTCTTGCTCTGTGACACTGGCAAGTTATTCAGCTTCTCTGAGCCTTTGTTGATACAAAATGAAAGGGTTAGTCTGGGCCATCCCCGGGTTCTTTTTGCAGCTCTCGCATCCTGCGACTTTTGAGCAGGCTTTATTCATCTCGGGAGAGCAATGTGATGAAATGGGCTGGAGAGCATGTAATCTCAGTTAAGCTGCCTACAGATGGAGTAACCTTGGGAGTGTCACTCTAAAAATGCATACTACAGACCCATGCACATGTACGGGTCGGCACCCATTGTAAAAATAGAAGAGGGCTGCCGGTTGGTGGGGGAACCTTGGCTGGGGCCATAGCAAGAACACAGGCACATTCCTGGCAGAAGAGAATACTGGACCTGCACATCCAGTCCCTGGATGCATCAAATTCCCAAGTGAGAAAGATGAACCTGCAAAGTGATGGGAATTCAGGAGTCCATCTCTGTGATGAGAGCTGAAAACACAAAAGCCCAGACTTTAAGGCCCAAGAAAGAAAGTGAAACTCATTTCACCGAAATTAGATGTATGCCAGCATCGTGGATGAGACTGAATAGGAGGAAAGTAACAAATAGAACAGGTTATGCAGCCATACCATTTGCAAAATTAGGAAAATATTCATGCAAAGAAACCATATACACTTGGCAAGAATGCATTAAAATTAAAGGATAGACTTTCAGAAGGTTGGGAGAAGACAGGGAGAGAGATAAAATAAAACAGAATATATAACTAATAATCTAATAATATGTGTGACCAGAGAGCGGTTGTCTGATGTTTGTGTGCACATCTGTTTTGATCATGTGTTTGCATACATGTCACCCTCCCTGGACCATGAGCTCCTTGAGGGCAGGAATTCATACTCCGTACACAGCAGGCTTTGGTGTTGGTGGGAAGGGGAAATGCAGGTTGCAGGGACCATCTCTGGAACAGGTACCTCCCTGAGATTTTGTGGGGACCACATGAGCTCCTAGGCATGAATACTCACTGAAACTGTAAACCTGTTGCCCCGGTGATCCTTAGAATTCAGCTGGCTCAGAAGTTATGAGATCTCAGAACTGCATTGATAGGTTTAGGAATAGATAGGTGGGTTGAAAAAACAGGAAGTTGGATCATCTGGATCATCTCTCCTGCCTTTTGTAAACTCACATGTGAGCCTCAAAATTCATCACTACCATTTCACAAAAACAAGCTATTTTTTAAACATCATTGGGTAAGATACACATCAAGTACTGTGGGAATTAAAAGCATCACCAGCAGAGATAGTGAATACCAGAATAGGCTTCTGAGGGAAGCCAGTAGTTGAATGAGGCCTTGAATGATTTGTTTTTAAATTAGAGGAGAAATTTTATTTACTTAGGTATTTATTTGAAAGGCAGAGTTACAGAGAAAGTGAGAACTTCCATCCATTGGGTTATTCCCCAAATGGTCATAATGATCGGGGCTGGGCTAGGCTGAAGCCAGGAGCCTCTTCTGGGTCTCCCACATGGGTGGAGGGGCCCAAGGACTTGGGTCATCCTCGGCTGCTTTCCCAGGCACATTAGTAGGGAGCTGGATTGAAAGTGGAGCAGCTGGGTCCAAAACCAGTACCCATTCAGGATGTTGGTGCTGCAGGCCGTGGTTTTAACCCACTGTGTCACAACACCAGCCCCTATTTATTTTTTTCATTTAAAAATTCTTATTTATTTGAGAGGGAGATAGACAAAGACACACAAACACACACGTACGGACAGATGAAGAGTACTTTTATCCACCGGTCACTCCCCAAATGCCACAAAGGCTGAGGATGAGCTGGACCAAACCAGGGATCAGGAACTCGATGCAGGTCTCCCATGGGTGACAAAGTGCTTGATGCATCCAGCAGGAGGACGGAATCTACAGCACAGCCGGGACTTTGAACCGGGCTCTCCAATATGGGATGCGGACATCTTGTTTTTGTTTGTTTTAATTTTTTTTTTTTATTATTTGAAAGAGTTACAGAGAGAGGTAAAGACAGAGAGAGAGAGAGAGAGAGAGAGAAGTCTTCCATCGCTGGTTCACTCCCCAATTGGCCGCATCGGCCAGAGCTGTACCGATCTGAAGCTGGGGAGCTTCTTCCAGGTCTCCCACACGGGTGCAGGGGCCCAAGGACTTGGGCCATCTTCTGCTGCTTTCCCAGGCCACAGCAGAGAGCTGGATCAGAAGTGGAGCAGCCGGGACTTAAACTGGCACCCATATGGGATGCTGGCACTGCAGGTGGCAGCTTTACCCACAATGCCACAGCACCAGCCCTGGGATGTGGACATCTTAACCATTAGGCCAAATGCCAGCCCCAGAAGGAAAAATTTCCAAGGATAGCACATTTGATGAAATAAATGATCTTAATGAACCGCTCATTATATTCTTCCCTTTTCCCTCACTTCTCCATGGCAGGGTTATTGCAGCCTGGGCCCAGGCCTGCAGTTAGTCTCAGCATGGTCTGGAAGACCCAGAGTTCCAGCCCAAGCTTCTGGGCCACAGGGGACCTTTTCCCAAACCAACACACAAAGTCTCTGAAACTCCTACTGAATCCTTGTGGAAAATTCCCTTATTCAGACGAGCTCTGGGTCAGCTGGCAGATATTTGAAGAGAACATTCCTTCTGATCTATCGAAGGCAAGAAGTGATTTGAACCCCGGCTGGGGGGACCCATGAGAGACATGTTGCTGTAGAACCTGATATGAATGAGGCCCAGATATGCACAGAGGGGAGCTGTGACAGCCAAGTGTACACAGCAGTGGTTGGCCCCCAGCCAGATAAGGGTGCAGAGCCTCTTTTTGGCCATAAACCTGACCCAGCTGTGGGGCATGAGTGAACCTTCATAAAAGGAGGGAGCAGGAGTGGCACCTAGTCCACTTGAACCTCGACCTCCCATATTTGATAAATGCAAGGTACCAGATGCCCAATAAGTGATGAAATGCCAAGTGCATCAGTCTCTGAAACAACGAATCCAAGAATGAGATAAGGAATGACTATTCTGCCTCACAGGAAACAGCCAAGAAATGAGTGTGATGTATAAAACTGCACAAGTCTGGGTCCTCTGAAAGCAGCTGATGTAGGTAAACCAACAATGGACGCAATTCTTTTGTCTTCTTTGGTTCCCTTTTGAATGTTCCATTCCTTCTTTTTTTTTTTTTTGACAGGCAGAGTGGACAGTGAGAGAGAGAGAGAGATAGAGAGAAAGGTCTTCCTTTGCTGTTGGTTCACCCTCCAATGGCCGCCGCGGCTGGCGCACTGCGGCCGGCACACCGCGCTGATCCAATGGCAGGAGCCAGGTGCTTCTCCTGGTCTCCCATGGGGTGCAGGGCCCAAGTACTTGAGCCATCCTCCACTGCACTCCTGGGCCACAGCAGAGAGCTGACCTGGAAGAGGGGCAACCGGGACAGAATCCGGCACCCCAACCGGGACTAGAACCCGGTGTGCCAGCGCCGCAAGGCAGAGGATTAGCCTAGTGAGGTGTGTCGCTGGCCTCCATACCTTCTATAACTGAAAAGAGGAAACACACCAACCAGACTTGTCAGTATTGCTTGAGTTTCTGATACATTGGGGTGGAGCCCAAGAAAGAGAAGAAAGTAAAAGTTGATGACCTTGTGGCTGCTGCTTTGCAGGCTGCTAGCTGCCCTTCTTCCAGCTGTGACAAGTAAGGCAGTCAACAGCTGAGTTACTGGAAACTCTAGGACTCAGAGAAATGTTCAGAAAGTGCGGATGGAGAACTCAGCAGGAGGCCTGGGCAGGTCCACGTGTACACACGTGCGCACTTCTCTGTACACAATCAGGAGCAACCTCCCACCCTTGGAAACTGTCAGGGCAGAGGCAGAGGGAAAGAGAAGGTTAACTCAGAAGCAGAAAGAAAAGCAATGTGATTTTGATACTGCATTGTTCAGATGGGTTGATGATATTTGTTACTTTACTTTGTATATTTAGAGTTTTCTAAAGGGAAGAATATGTATTTCTCACACTAAAGGGAATGGATATAGGAAAGATACAATAGCGGAGGTCAATGACAACGTTAGTATAGCACATTCATATCAAGAAAGGCAGAAGGGTCTGGCAGGTTAAGTTGCTGCTTATAAATGCATTCCATTTCCCAGTGCCAATGCCAATCCTGGCTGCTCCACTTCCAATCCAGCTTCCTGTTAATGTGCCTGGGAATGCAGAGAGTGATGGCCCAAGTGCTTGGGCCCTTGCCACCCTGTTTGTGGAAGACTAAAATGGAATTCCCTGCTCCTGGCTTCAGTGTGGCCAGCCCTAGCTTCTGCAACATTTTGGGCAATGAACCAGCAGATTAAAGACCTCTCTGTCTCTTCCTCTCTTTCTCTCTATCTCTCTGCCTTACAAGGGATCCAAGGAATGTGACTCAGAGCCCCGAGTTCCCAGTGACCTGCAGAGAGCTACTCCTACCTCCCCCTTGAAGACCGAGGATAATCTGCTATGCTCTAGTGGCTTCCTGGTCTCCATACTCCCTTCCCTTCAATTCACCTAGTGGATCAGTGCCAAATTCACACTCTTGAATACAGTCCTAATATATCAGTTTTCTTATTCACATTTTAAAAATGTTTATTTCTTTTAAAGATTTTTACTATTTATTCGAAAGACAGAGTTACAGAGAGAGGTAGAGAAGAGAGAAAAAGAGAGAGAGAGGCCTTCCATCTGCTGGTTCACTTCCCAAATGACCGCAATGGCCAGAGCTGAGCCAATCCGAAGCCAGCAGGCAGGAGCTTCTTCCAGGCCTCCCATGTGGGTGCAGGGGCCCAAGCACTTGGGCCATTTACTGCTGCTTTCCCAGGCACATTAGCAGGGAGCTGGTTCGGAAGTGGAGCAGCTGGAACTTGAACCAGCGCCCATATGGGATGCTGGCGCTGCAGGACGGGGCTTTAACCCGCTGCGCCACAGCACCAACCCCTATTCACATTTTTTGTGGTTCTCTTTTGCTCACTCAATAACTCATCCATTTAGACTTTAAACTTCTCGCTGGTGTCCAATTTGGGGTCCCATTTACTTTTCTAGTTCTCTGCACCCTTCTTGCTTTTAGTTCAACTACCTGCTCCCACTTCCTTAGGGGTCTCTTGTTATTCCCCAGAGTCCATTTGCTGCTGCTGATCAGTGCCCATCCTCATGAGTGCCAGCTCTGCCACTGAACCCTCGTCTGCCTTTGAAGGGTCATTTGACTGCTACCTTCTCCACGAAGCCTCTCCATAACCACAGTCTATCCCAGGGAATCTTTTACTTATCTCATGGCGCTGGTCAGGTGTCCCCTACCATTACATACCAGATAACTCTACATATTTATCTTCTTTATCCAATGGAAAGCACTTTTCCTATTTGCTGTCTTTTTTCTCTCACTTTTTTTATTGTGAAAAGTAGCACGTGTTTATAAAAAAGTGCACGTAGCTAAAAATATACTGCTTAATAAATTATTACAAAGAACACAGCAAGTAACCGGCACCCAGCACAAGAAGTAAAGCATCGATGGTACTTCAGAAGTCCTCTTCACCCGCTCCCTGTGTCCCTTCCAGCTCCCCTGCCCCACATGCACTCTCCTGTCTTTCTCAGCACCTGCCACAGAAGGGTGGGTCTTAGCAGGTGGTCAGGAAATGCTGGCAGGATAAATGAAAAGATGGTGAGGTAGGTATGGCCTAAGGGGACATCAGCTGGATTTATTATCATCTCTGGAAAAGGGGCCCGCACTTCATTTCTCCTACCTACTGGTGGGCACCATGTCTGTTCACATAGGCAAGGTGCACACAGTGCAAGGCATACCCAATGCAGAGCGCACACGCAACAATTGCAGGGTTGTCAAGAGCAGGTTGAAGAACGCTCGGCTCCTGAGCAAGGAAAGGCACTGCTTTCTCTAAGGTGTGTTTTGTGCTGTCGACAAGATAGGGAGAAACAGTGGCTCTCTTTGGGGTGTCTACAGGGATCTAACAAGAGCCACTTAGACACCTGATTCACGGCATCAGTGCCAGGGAGAAATGGGGGTTGTAACTGAACTTACAGCAAAGTCAGTTGAATTCCATGTTCAGAACTTCTCAGAAGCCCTGAGTGGGAGAGGATCTGGAATGATCCAAGGGTAATAGAACCAGAGAAGATAACAGCATCTCATGCCATCTTGTTGCTGTGACCAGTCACCTTTTCAATATTTATGTTTTATTTTTATCTCTGTATTAGAGAGGCATTATTTGTGCACAGGCTGTTAAAAAACAGTTCTGAGGGAAACACACTTCCAGCTGCTTCCTCCTGTTTTCCATCTGCTGCATTTATGCGTCTTTGTATGCATTTAACTGTTGCTTGTCAGTGTAATTGGGATTTTCTGAGGACAGGGAAAAAAAAATTCCCTGAGGGCGGATTGCCAGTTCAATTGATCTGAAAGAGATTATCTTGGTTAGTCAGTAATAAACATTAAACTTCCAAGTGCAGCAATAAAATAAGCAGCAAGTAACTTCAAGTTGTAAGAGTTAACTTGCTTCAGTTATATCTTTGTATTCCTATATTTACGCATCAGCCACTCTTTCTCCCATTTAATCTTAAATATGTAAATCCTCAATTTATCTGGAATTACTCAGTGAAAGGCTGATGTGTGAGTGTGGCAGATTATAATATTCCATCGCCACCCCTGATCCTCTTACCTCTTATTCTTTTCATAGCAGATCAAAAAAGCTGTGTGCGTGCCACAAGAATATATTATTTTAAGAGACTTGGACTTAGAAATTGATTTCCTTGATGAGAACAAGAAAAGTCTCCTTCTGACCCAGAGGGTCACTCCATAATCCTGTCACTCAGCATCAAAAAAGCTTTTTCCCCCCTCTTTTAGGAGAAGATGAGAATATTTCTGAAAAGGAATTAATTTTTCAGCTCCAGTAAAAACAGTGACTTGCAGACTTAACCACTGCGAGAAAGAGAGGTCCTGTTTAGAATGCATCTCCCGGGCTTGAAGCAAGCACCTGATACATTCAAGGGTCAAACAGTTTTAGATGGAGATTGGAACATGTGCTATGGGATGCAGCTGATATTATATTTTATTGATGATTTTAAGGCTTAGCTAGAATCTTCTCAGTTTCTCTCCCTCTCTCTTTTGTAAAGGGATTTTACTGCTTCAAAATACACAATAATGAAGCTTGGTGTGAGCAGTCTCTCCTTGTGTGTGGATTTAAGTTAATAGGCCATTAAGCGGCACGTGGTTTTCACCAGCATCCCACGCAAGGCCATCTCCCCACTCTTTTCTTTGCACATCTACCTGAGCTGGAAGTTACCTGTGCAACCCGAGCAGCGGATCTCTGTGTCTGAGCCACAGGAGAGCTTTGCAAACTTCTGATGCCCCAGCCACGTTGCTGGAAATTTTGATTCAGTTGTGGTGAGGCCCAGGCTTCTGAAAATGATTCTTACAAGCAGCAATGGCTGAGAACGACTCAACTGCAGTAAACGCTGAAGCCACGTGGCCTTCTCTAACTGTGCAGTTCGTCCTACAGAGAACTAACCTTGGCAGTCCCTAGGGTCCGTTGTTTAACCAGCTTCTACATAAAGGTGTGTTTGATGGGTATTTCCAGTCTTCCCACAAAGATGAAGTCTCAGGGTCTCCTTAACAGAGGCCTTGAAAAAGTTTGTGGAAATGCATATTATGGAAAGACTGCATGGGTTTCAAAAATGAGTGTACCAAAATAAATGTAGCTTTCGATTTTTTCCCCATGAACTTTTGGAAGTAGTTTCATATTGGAATCACTCAAATTAATATTGTAGCTTCCATTTTATTGGTGGGTAAAGTGAGCTTAGAAACACATCTTCTCAAATCAGGAAATCTGTGTGTATATACTACATATATATTCATCTATAAAATAAAACAATATATAATGAGGTGTTTGCAAAATAATGGAACTTAAGGTTTCTGCCTACACTTTAAGCTGCAACCAAAGTGATCTTTGTTGGAGAGGCCAGAAGTTTCACCGTTAGTGATTCATTTCTTAGTATTAAGCTTGTCACCCCAGTTGATTACCTTTAAAAATCCCTTGATGTCTGAGCGACAATGTGTTCTGTCCCCAGTGTCCTGGTGAGAGGGAGTGTGTCAGAGCCTGCTGGGTACAGGGTTGTACAGAAGGGCGTGACCAGGGCCACTTTGGCGGGTGTGGGAGCTGGAGAGGAGCGCAGAGGGCCACACGTACAAGGCTCCCACACTTCAGTTAATGCTCTGCTGTCAGCACCTTGAAATTCTCTACAATGATTTTTTTTTAAAACAAAGGTCTCATTTGTCCTGAGCAGGCCTCCAGAGAGAAATTATATGTTGCTCCCTACTGGGGTCTCTGCTGGGGACCGAGTGGACTCTGTAGGAGGAGGTAAGGAGTTGTGGGACCCACGGAAGGGCTCACATTCCTGGGGCTGTGGCTAGCCAGGGGTGAGCAGCCTGACAAATGCCCATTATGTCCTTGGGCTCTTAAGAGGACACTTCGGTGGGTGGCGTGTGTGCTCCACAGTGACGTCCTGAGCTACCACTCATTTGTAAACATTCAAGCACATTTAACTGATCTCAGACGCCAAGCATAGGTTGTTCACTGGGGGTATCATTGTAGTCCTGCATGGAGCCACATACTCCTGCAGGGAAAGTCATTGACAAAGTGCAGTGGCACAGAATGCACAAGGTGACAGGGGAGCAGGTAGGAGGCACCTGCCTCATCTTGCAGGTCGGGGAAGGCAGGATGTCCATGCTGAAGTTGAAAGCTGAACCGTAATTCACCGTGCCAACAGGAGGAACTGGAGTGTCCTAGATAGCATGAATGGCACATGCAAAGGCACAGGGGCACAGAGAGGAAACTATGCCTTAGAGGAAATGAACTGGAAAATGCCAGGGAAGGGCTGCAGTGTCAAGAAATTACTTCGGAAGGGTGCACAGTGGGCGTCAAGTCAACAATGCTGCTCCTAAGTCATAAAATAGGCATTGTGTCATCTCCCAGCAGCCTTATGGGTAGCTCCAATAGTTAACCCATTTTACAGAGGAGAGAACCAAGACCTGATTGAGTAATTTGCCTAAGGTCATACCGTTAGTGAACTGTAGAATTAGACACATCAGATGCACGTGTATCTGTTCACAAGGTCTGAGACCTAAATCACTGTATCACACAGTCAAGAGAGTTGAATTTTAGAAAAGTGGGAAAATGTTGAAGAATTTTAAGCAGGCAGGTGACACAAAGAACTTTGCATGTTAGCAAGACAGTTTTGGCTGCAGCACTCAGTTGTATTCAGTGACTGGGGGCTCCTTTTGTCAGCACACAGACGTGCCTATCCCTGTTCTTCCACGTGCCTGTTTTTTGTAGCCTAAAAGACACAAAGAAGCCCAATACAGTGCCTTCCTAATTTCTAAATTGGAAACTTGGGGCAGAGTTAAGTGGGAGCAGACTAGGGAATCTCAGGGCTAGAAATGAAGTTCTCGGTTTATCTGTGGTTTGCCTTCATCATAGAGTCTTACCTGTATATCATAGGTTAATATTCCTAAACCAAGAAACCAGATGACTCCAAATGGTAAGCTTGTGGTGAAATTAAAGGAAAAACTCAAGTCCCTGTAATCATTCACAAGATTCAGTAAAAATACACACACACACACACACACAACCCTAAAATTCTCTCTATAATCTCACCCCTCTCTGTGTTCTGCTGTCATTTCCCTTTCAAAGCTCCCTGAGAAATTCACCCTTGACCACATGGGGTCTTCCCCCCTAGAGCTTTTCCTATTATCTTTTTATCTTGGAGACCTGCATCTGATGTCCTCGCCCCTCAGATGTCACAGGATTTGCATGATCAAGTGGAAAGTGGTTTTGGGGTCTGCCATAACTGGGTTCAAGGCTTAGGAATCTTTGACCCAAAGGTTCGTGGTCTCCATGTCTGCATCTATAAAAATACTAAGTTACTGTCAACCCAGACAGTTGGTTGGGGACTGAATGAGACAAAATATTTGAGAGGACAGTGGTCGCCCTTTTCTATAAGGGCTAAGTTCCAAGACCCCCAGATGATGACTGAAACCTCAGATAGCATGGAACCCTTTATACACTCCATTTTTTCCTGTATGCACATACCTGTGATAAAGTTTAACTTGTATATTAGGCATAGTAAGAGATCAACGATGACAATAATAAAATAGAACATTATAACAGTGAATGGTAATAACAGTTATATAAATATGATCTCTCTCTCTCTCTCAAAATATCTTGTTGTTCCATACTTCTCATGATGATGTGAGATGATATAGTGCCTATGTGATGAGGTGAAATGAAGAGAATGATGTAGGCACTGTGATGCAGCATTGGCCAACTATGGCAATAGGTGATCTGATAATTGAGACAGCTACTAAGCGATGGGTAACACATCCAGTGTAGCTATGCTGGACAAAGGGGTGATTCATGCCTTGGTTGGGACTAAGTAGGCCATCACAGGATTTTATCACACGTCTCAGAATGGTGCACAATTTAAACTCATGAAGTGTGTATTTCTGGAATTTTCTGTTTTTTTTTCTTTAGAAAAATATATTTGAGGGGTTAATATTGTGTTGCAGTGGCTTGTAACGCTGGCACACTGTATCGAAATGCCAGTTTGAGTCTTGGCTGCTCCACTTCTGATCCAGCTCCCTGCTAATGCCCCTGGGAAGGCAATGGATGCTGGCCTAAATGTTTTGGTCCCTGCCACCCACATGGGAGATTTGAATGGAGTTCTGGGCCTTTAGCTTTGTCCTGGCCCAACCCTGTATGTTGCAGCCATTGAGAGAGTTAGTCAGCAGATAGAAGATCTCTCATTCTCTGTCTCTCTGTCTCTGTCCCTCCCTCTCTCTCTTATTCTATGTTTCAAATAAAAAATTATTTGAGGGAGAGGGAAAGTGAGGGATGGACAGACAAAGAGATCTTCCATCTACTGGTTCACTCCCCAAATGGCTTTGATAACTGGGTTTGGGCCAGGCTGAGGCTGGGAGCCAGAAACTCAACCCGGATCTTCCATGTGAGTGGTAGAGACTCAACCACCTGAGCCGTCATCTGCTGCCTCACAGGATCTGTGCTGGTAAGAAACTGGAGTCCGGAGGTGGAGCCAGGAATCAAACCCATGGACTTTGATAGGGGATTCAGGCATCTTAATTGCTGGGCCAAATGCCTACCCTCCCTTAATATTTTTGGTTACACTTAGCCATGGATAACTGACACTGTGGAGAATGAACAGGTAGCTAAGCAGAGACTCCTCACCTGGTCTCTTGTAGGCTACCTGTGGATTTCCCTTCCTTCCTTCCCCCGAGACCTCAGCAGACACCACTCTCGGGTCCAGCCATCTGTCCCCTGAGCTCCCCGGCCCAGACTCTTCTTCACACCCTGCCTTTCCAGCAGTCAGAGGTCCTGTGCTGACTGTTGGCTTGGCCAGCACTTTGCTTCTTCTGCTGAGCCTGTGAAGAGCCTCCCCAGTCAGGCTGATAATTGTGTTTGAATGTTCTTACGGTGCCCACTATGAAGAAGAGAGGCCACAAACATAACAGTTGTCGACATTGGGTAGAAAGGGCACACAATGTGGAGAGGACAGAGGAGGCTAGTGGAATAATAATGTGCCAGAATTTTTAAAGCTTTTTCCTTTATATTTATTCAGGATAGTGACTGTGCCAAGGATTCGCATGTATGGATCACCACTACTGAGTTGGTTGAAATACTTGGACACACTTGCTATACTTGGTCCCAGAAAAGGCAGATGGGGTTACACTCAAGTTTTTTTAGAGGAGCCCCCATGAATCTCTCAGGATGTTGTGATCTCATGAATGCAAATAGGAGAATGCAAATTATTTCTTTTCCTTTTGAACACACTCCTATTGGAGAGGAGAGACCAAGAGAGGAGAAGGGAAGGCAAATCTAACTGTTCAGCTACCCTGTCTGGCCATGCTAGGTTCATAGCAACAAAAGCCACAGCCACAGTGGCACTGAGGATCACCGAGTGTACTTAGTAGGAACCAGGCACAGTTTCAGTACCTTACCACTCAGAAATCTTTTAATCCTTCTAACGATCCAGTAAATAGATTCTCTTCCCCTACGTTACAGAGGAGAAAACCGTGGTACTGGGGGGTTAAGTAATTTACATAACTTTTTGAAAGGGAAAGAGACAAAGCACCAGCGAGCACTTCCATCTACTGGTTCACTCCCCAAATGCCTGCAACAGCTAAGACTGGACTGGGCTGAAGTAGGTAGCCAGGAACTCAATCCAGGTCTCCCATGTGAGTGGCAGGGATCCAACTACGTGAGCCATCGCCTGCTGCCTCCCAGGGTCTGTATTTGTAGGAAGCTGGAATTGGGAGCAGAGCCAGGACTCGAGCCCAGATGCTCCAATGTAGGACATGGGCATTTTCACTAGAATTTTCACTGCCAAGCCAAATGCCCATCCCTTTTCTCATAATCTAACTTAGCTATGAATGGTACAGCCAAGAGGTAACCTTGAAAGTTAGCTCCAGAACCAGAGCTTATCATCCTGTGTTTTGCTGCCCAGGTAGCACATGTAGTGACTTGTGGTAACACCAACCCTTTTATTGTAGGTATGTGCGTGAGAACACATGACTCAAGCCTCCTGGAGAGGGCAAGACCAGGGCTGCATCCACCAGTGGTCTCATCACGCTCAGCCTTGCCTTCGTGTCCCCAGGTGAGGATTCCATGAACATTTCTGAATGCCTTGGATGTAGGGCTCCACACTCCTGGATATTCAACAAACGACCCAGGCGGCGTCTCTGCTGTTCAGTGTGCCCATCCCTCTACCCTCACGATGGGTGTCAATCATCCTGCAAAGCCCTCCTTTCTTTTGAACCAGGGAATAGCCTCAGATTGCTCAGGGACACCACCCCCAATGGATGACAGTTGGTGTGGAGGCCAAACCTGTTTGTTCTTGTCCTGGCCCAGGGGAGTAGGGATGATGCCAGGGTTCTGTTTAGAATCCAGCGCAGGGCTACGCATACTGCCGACAGTGAATGAGTGACTGCATGAATGAATGCCTAAGGACCTCGGGTACCCGTGCATTCACCATAGATTCTCCTATGACTCCGATTAAGACCAGTGGTTTTAATCAAGGCAGAATATCTTCTTTAAACACAAGGATTAGCCTCTATGAAAAGAGAAATGTAAACAGGACTCTAATTAGAGAATTTACTAATTATTCTTCCCTGCTGAGGACATTAGCTGGGGTTTAGTCTTTAGCTGTGACAGCCATACGACTTTCTCTTTATCTCCAGAAAGGGGGAAAAATGGACTGGAAAGATTCATTTCAATACCCCGATTCCTTTCCCGCTCTCTTTCACCCTCAAATAAAAAAAAAAAAAGATATTCCAGCATGAAAGATCACAGACGCAGCCCCAAACAGCGGACCCAGGCTGAGTGCATTCAGGAAGCTGCTCACTCCTGGAGCCCCAACTGCTGAGGCAAAGATAAATCGGCAGGAAGATTTCTTTGGAATGATGTGAATTTAATGAATCATGAAAAATATCCCCAGCTGTTCTTAAATTTAAGGGAGATTGAGTGATAACAAAAGATAGTTTCCCTTCCTCTTAGATGTAGGTTGGAGCGGAAAGAGCTGTGGTTAAAAAAAAAAAACCCCTGAGGCCAAAAGCTTGCCTTTTCTTTTCCATCTCTTCTATTGTTGAGGGGGAAAAAGCTGTCTGCAGTCAGCAGCCGCTGAAGGGCGTGATGAAGAGTGTTTGCTGTTCCCAGACTCCAGAACGCTCCACTCGGATTTCAAAGATCAGGAGGCAGACGTGTAGAAAGTGACGGAGCCTTCTCTCACCACCCCCCAGCCCCCACACCTCTCATCCCACACCTCCGTTAATACACGGACTTGCCGAAATTAAAAATAATGATCCCCCTTTACCATCCTAGCTGCTGCATCTGTCACTAGCCCAGCCCTGGAGATCTGTGTTAACCCCTTGATTTGTGTGGGCTCCTAGTCCTGCCTGACCTCAGTGGGTCCCCTTGTGGATGGAGCTAAGCTTCAGAGAGTCCCAGTTTAGATCCAGAGATCAATGCTGGGGTTGGGGAGCTCTGGGGAAGGTTTGAGGGACATGAGTGACTTCCTTTCTTTCCTCCTCCTTCCCTTCCAGCCCTCTGCTTCCAGGGGTGCCCTAAAAGAGGCCGAGCCTCACCCTTGGAGGCCAATCCCTGGGCACAAGGCCCAGGTGCTCAGCCTGCTCTTCTGCTCTGCTAAAGGCCAAAGACAGGTGAATTCATTAGGAGTGAATGCTGACTCACCTGCTACCTTGGGATCTATCACCTGTCCTTAGATCAACTTCCCTTTCCTTCAAGGTGGGACAGCTAAGCACAATGGGTGCCAAACAAGACTTTTTTTTCCCCTCTAAGGCAATTTTTAACTTTTAAGTGTAGGTGAGAGAAGCGTTTAAACTATAGAAATGCTGGTCTTTCTGTGTGATTTTTTTAAAAAATATTTATTTTTTTGACAAGCAGAGTTATAGACGAGAGGGAGAGACAGAGAGAAAGGTCTTCCATCCGCTGGTTCACTCCCCAGATGGCCACAATGGCAAGAGTTGAGCTGATCCAAAACTAGGAGACAGGAGCTTCTTCTGGGTCTCCCATGCAGGTGCAGGGGCCCAAGCATGTGGGCCATCTTCCACTGCTTTCCCAGGCCATAAACAGGGAGCTGGATCAGAAGAGGAGCAGTTGGGACACGCACTGCTGCCCATATGGGATACCAGCACAGCAGGTAGGGGCTTAGCCTACTATACCACAGTGCCAGCTCTCTATGTGACTCTTAGAAGGGGATCAGAGGAGGAGCATGAATGATGAAAATGATGATAAGTCAAATATTCAGGACCCACAATAAAACTGAGGGCCTACAATATACTAGATGCACTTAAATGCTCTATGTATGTGATACATGAAATCCACACACACAAGAACCAACAAATAAAACACTCCCATGAAGCTGATAGTTGTCTCCTGAGCAAGCTGGACGTGGTGAGACTTTAGCAAGAAGAAGATGAAGAAGATGTATTTGTCCCCATCAAGCTGTCCAATCCCCATGGGATCACTTTTGTTCTTACTGGATGGTAAGTTAGGAAGATCTGCAGCCTTGCTGTCATTTTTCCACATTAAAAAAAAAAAAAAAAAACCTCAGTCAAGACCATGAAATGCTGGCAGATGGATAGGCACAAAGGCCAATGGAGCACAATAGATAAGCCAGAAATAGGCCCACACAAGTACAACCGATGGATTAAAAAAAAAAGGTGTAAAAGCAATTCAGTGGAAGACTGAGACATTTTTCAACAGATAGGGCTGGGGCATTTGAACATCTGCAGGCCAAAAATGTACCCACCTGAACTTTACTCCTTATACAAAAATTAACTCACAGTGAAAACATGGTATGAATGTACAATATAAAATTACAAAGCTTTCAGAAGAAAATGTAGGGGAAAATCTCTAAGACCCACAGTTTAGTAAAGAGTTCTTAGATTTGACACCCAAATTTGATTCATGAAAGAAAAACAAATGATAAATTGGATGAGAGATAAATTATAGATGAGGGAAGACACTTGCAAACCACTTATCTGGATAAAAGGCTTGTATTAAGAACTCTCAAAACTTCACAGTTTTTAAATAGGCAGACAATTCAATCATAAAGTGGACAAAATACATGAACAAACATTCCACCAAATGAGATATACAGACGTCTGTTAAAAGAGAACATGTAGTGCAGGTATTGTGATACAGTGGGTTAAACCACTGCTTGGGACGCCCACGTCCCATATTGGTTAGAGTGTAGGTTTGTGTCCTGGCTGTGTTCCTGCTTCCAGCTTCCTGGTAATGCACACCCTAGGAGGCCCAGGTGATGGCCCAAGTACTTGAGTTCCTGCTATTCATGTGGGAGATGCAAATAGAGTTCCTGGCCCAGCCCAGGCAGGTGCAGGTATTTGGGGGAATAAACCAGTGGATCTTCTAGTATGAAGCATTATTTTACAGTCCAATATAAAAACTGTACTATCTCACCAAAATTGAAGCTTCTTACTTCTCTAGTACTGCATGTCAGTCTTGATCTAGGCACAGAAATCTGCTATATTACTAGGGTAGGCCGAGCATCCTGTGGCAGTAAAACAAAGCAAAACAAAGTTCCCTAGAATCTTAATACTTTGCACAATGAAAGTTTGTCACTCATATCCTCTGAAGGTTGGGCAGTTGTGTTCCATGCAGTGACTCAGGGATCCAGGCTCTGACATCTTTGACCTCTGGCCTCTGTGATCACCTTGTGGAGAGAAGACAAAGAGTGGAGGATCCCACAGAGGACTTTCTGGCTAAGTCTGGAAGTGTCCTGTATCACTCCTACCTCGATTCCATCCCAGAAGTTAGGCACAGGAAACCAGTTTCACTCAAGTGGAGCTGGAAGTAGTCTTCCTGCATGTCCAGGGATATGCAGCATGGTTGGAGTAGGGATCTTGCGCTGGGAGGAAAGGTTCTACATTTCCTGCAGAGGGAAAGATGACACAGTTAATTTCTTTTCTCCTCTTCTGTCACATCTGTTGAGTCTGGTCCCCGCCTCAGGGAGGTGAGGAATGAGTAAAAGAATAAGAACAATGCCTTCCATGGCCTTTGGTGGTATAGCTTGGGATGGGCTCCAGGTGTGGCTCAAATGCTGGTTCTTTTCCTCCTAAGGCATCTGCTTGGGTATTCCAGAGACACTGTTCTCCTCCGTGGGGCCTTTCACTGCACCACTGCTTGGCACAGTGATTCACCCTGAGCTGACAGTGTGACAGCCTCTCATCTTCTGTACCCAGAGGTGTGCTAAGCCACTTTCTATCTATTGGAGTCATCTCCATCCTGCCATGCAAGGCAGGCCTGGTGATTCCTCTTGGACAAGATGAGTCAAGCCTGCCCCACAGGAAAGCTCAGTGTCCTTGCACCACCCGGAGCTGGCAGTACAGGCTGTTCCTGGCTTGGCCCTCCTTACCTGCGTGGCCTTCAGAAGAAGCTTTTACCAGACTCATGGCTTAGGCTGTGTTGGGTCAGAGTCAAACAGCCCAGGCTTCCTGCTTCCACAGCCCCTCCCTTTGCTCTCTGCTAGGACCCCAGAGTCACCTCGCTTGGCTTGAGGAAGGAAACTTCCTTTCTCTCTGTGTGTGGATGAGCAGGAAGGGAAACATCCATCCTCTCTTATTCAAAGCAATTTCCTGGTCTCCTGTTACATAAAGGCAAGAGTTAGGTGAGGGACTGCAGGGCCCATGCCCATCTGTTAGCAAGCCCCACATGGCTGCTCTTCTCTGCTTAGAATATGTTGTTGTTTAATACCCATGAGCTTAACGGCCATTGTGCAGAGACTTGCAACGGTTGCATTTCACTTCCTTTTAAATAGCATCATTTCCATTTTATAGATGCAGATTTTGAAGTTCAAAATGGGCAAGGAATGTGTGCAAAGTCACACAGCTGTACAGTGGTGTATTAGATTTCAAGAGCTGAGGTGGGTAAGATACAACAGCTAGCATAAAGAAAAGGAATGTAAAATATCTACTTTGGGTAAGTCAATGTGTTAAGCGAGTGAAGGAGAGTGGGGCCGATGTACTGCTAGCTGGGCATTAGTAAAGCAAGAAGTTAAGTTCTCTCTCTAATTTTTCCCACTATTTTCTTTGCACTCCCATTCTAACATACCTAATTCTTCACACGATTTTCTCCAATCACCCAAATTCTGGGCCAAAACTCAGCCTCAGCACCACCTCCTAATGGTCGTTGGTATAGTCCTTGTGGAGTAGGAAGACAAAATTATGATTTAAACAGCTGTAACTAGGGGCTTTGTAGAAAATGAACTTTGTGCAGGAAGATCATTTGAAGCCTTCAGGGCATGAATTAGAAGGTGCTTGTAAAGCAAAGCAAAGCTGTTGGTCCTGGGTAAGACCTGGAACAGGACTATGGGGGATGGGGGAGAGCGGAGACGAGAGCAGGGAGGTAGATGACAGAGAAGCTCACTGCCAAGGAGTTGCAGAGCCGAGCAGTAATGAAGGACATTGAGGTCAAAAACATCCAATAGCAATGACATTGCTTGAAGGACAAACCGTTCCCAGTCCCTAGAACTTTGGGTTAAGATTTCTGAACATTGCTGGAGGGAGTATGGTTAGGAATCAACGTCAGAGCAGCCTTTCTAAGTCCAAGATCATGAGGGATACAAAGTGGAGAAGCTGGGTGCCAAGAGAGGAGCGAGCCCAGGAACTCGTTGAACACAAGCTTGGGGACACGATTGCCCTGAGACGCTCACCCCAGGATTGCAGCAATCTTGAGTAGGGCAGTAGACTTTCCGCCAGACATCGCAGAGTCAGCTTGAGCTAATTTAATCTAAATCTCATGTGACAGGGCCACTGCAGCTGACATCTGGGTCGCGCTCAAATAATCAACCATCCTTTTAAGAATCTACTTCATAACTCCTTCCTTGCTAAGCTTTTTTGCTCAAAAGAATGGTCCTGAAATTACTCCTACTTAATTTTCCATGCCCAGCCTTTGTGAGGAGGTGCTAGAGAGGAAGAAAATCAACATAAGAGAGTCAGATGAAGGAAGGGGAACCACGTGGCGTGAGTAATAGGATAAATTGGCGATCAGCTCACCGTAATTAAGTGTGATCAGTGAGTTAGCAGAAAGCTTGTTCTGTGTGCTTATGGGTGTGGGTTGCATGGAGGTCGGTGCTTCCCAAATTTCAGTGTTCACACAAATCTCATGCGGATGCTTTCCAGGGTGCCCGGCGGGGAATGAGACTGCATCGCTGACGCCTTGCAAGGGATCCCACAGCTGCTTAGCTGAGTACCCTAGTCTGAGTAACAAGGTGTAGAGCCTGGGGCAGTTGCCTTCTAAAGGCCTCGAAGGTGCCAAAGGAAAGAGGTGATGGAAAAACTGGAGTGTAGATGAGAAAAGCAAAGACTAGAAAAACCGTAATGACAACATAGATCCAGGAATCTCCCGGAGCAGGAAAAAGAAGTCACCCATAATGGTTCCAGAAGTGCTTGCTTCTTCTTTTTTTTTTTTTTTTTTAAGATTGATTTATCAGCCGACACCGCGGCTCACTAGGCTAATCCTCCACCTTGCGGCGCCAGCACACCGGGTTCTAGTCCCGGTCGGGGCGCCGGATTCTGTCCCGGTTGCCCCTCTTCCAGACCAGCTCTCTGCTGTGGCCAGGGAGTGCAGTGGAGGATGGCCCAAGTGCTTGGGCCCTGCACCCCATGGGAGACCAGGAAAAGCATCTGGCTCCTGCTATCGGATCAGCGCCATGCGCCGGCCACAGCACGCCGGCCGCGGCGGCCATTGGAGGGTGAACCAACGGCAAAAGGAAGACCTTTCTGTCTCTCTCTCACTTCCACTCTGCCTGTTAAAAAAAAAAAAAAAAAAAAAGATCGATTTATTTATTTGAAGGGCAGAGTTACAGAGAGGCAGAGGCAGAGAGAGAGAGAGAGAGAGAGAGAGAGAGAGAGAGTCTTCCATTCGCTGGTTCGTTCCCCAAATGGCCACATGGCCAGGGCTGAGCCGATCTGAAGCCAGGAGCAAGGAGCTTCTTCCAGGTCTTCCACGCAGGTGCAGGTACCCAAGCACTTAGGCCATCTTCTACTGCTTTCCTAGGCCATAGCAGAGAGCTGGATTGGAAGTGTAGCAGCTGGGACTTGAACCGGCACCCAAATGGAATGCCGGCACTGTAGGCAGCAGCTTTACCCGCTAAGCCACAGTGCTGGCCTTGCTGCTTGTTTCATTGATGAGGTTGCACAGGTGAAATGGCGAGTGTCTGATTTGCTGGTCATTCATTAGTATTTATTCAAATATACTCAACACTAGTGCTAGTGGCTTTTAAAACTCATAGCCCAGCATCTCTTAGAGACATGGATTTGTGTGAAGAGTGTATTGATTTAAATGCACACAAGTTTTAGACACAATTTCACTAATTGGAAACAAATTCTTCCATTGATACCATCCCATTAATTTTGCACTACTGTAGTTGTAACTTTTAATCCTAAATAGTTCTGTAGTCTGACCACTTTAATAAGGCAATAGGGCTGAATTTCTGCCTCAGTCGCTCATGTGGGGCAATGCACATATTCACTGATGTCTGCTCGCTATAAATGAGTGCATATACAAGTTGATTAGTTAATTGGAATTTGTTTTGAGAGAGAGTCTGGTGGTAATGTAAGTGGTGGTAGGAAGGGTGACAGAGCCCAGTTTCATGCTTAAGTATTGAGTTTCTCGGGAGCTTACCAATACAAAGACCAGGGCCACTGGATTCCTGTGGCTCCTGACTTCATGGGCTGCTGGGATTTACAGGGTGGGCATCAGGTTACATGCTGGAGAGTCTGGTTCTCTATTGCCAGTCTTTCCCCCTCCCCAAAATACATTTTAATGCATTCCTTTATAACTTCTCCATTTTACCAATTCCCACTCATTTCATCATATTCATGCCTTTAGAATATATACATATTTATCATAAATACTATATATTCTGAAACATGGGAGTACTTCAAAATGTTCATGGAAAATGGGATTCAAAGTTTAGAACAAAATATTTGAAATTCACACGTACAAGAGGCCTCCAAAAAGTTCACAGAAAATGCTTATTAAGAACCAACCATGTACAGATTTCAAAATTTTTTGGCACCAAAATAAACTTCTCTTTTTATTTTCATTTATTTTGTCAGTTAGAAGGGGGTTTGGTGGGAAGGAGACAGGCAGAGCTACCATCCAGTGGTTCACTGTCCAAATACCTACAATATCTGGGGCTGTGGCACAGCGGGTAAAGCCGCCACCTGCAGTGTTGGCATCTCATATGGACGCCAGTTCGAGACCTGGATGCTCCACTTCCAATCCAGCTCTCTGCTGTGGCCTGGGAAAGCAGTAGAAGATGGCCCAGGTCCTTGGGCCTCTGCACCCATGTGGGAGACCCAGAGGAAGCTCCTTGCTCCTGGCTTCGGATCAGTGCAGCTCCAGCCGTTGCGGCCATCTGGAGAGTAAGCCAGCGGATGGAAGACCTCTCTCCCCCTCTGCCTCTCTATAACTCTGCCTTTCAAATGAATAAATAAATCTTTAAAAAATAATAGCTGGGGCTAAGCCAAATCAAAGCTGGGAGCCAGAAATTCAATCTAAGTCTCCCCATGAGTGGCAGGATCCCAGTTGCTTGAGCCATCACCAGCTGCCTTCCAGTGGCTGCATTAGCAGGAAGCTGGATTTGGGAGCAGAACCAGGACTTGAACCCAGGTACTCCTGTAGTAGGATGAGGTTGTTTTAATTGTTAGGCCAAATGGAAAGCCAAAACACTCTGGCAAAAAAAAAAAAAAAAAAAAAAAAAAAAACCTAAATGAAAGATCTCTGTGAGTGAGATCCCAGTGGAAAGAATGGGTCATCAAAGAAGGAGGTACCTTTCTCTGAAGGGAGGAGAGAACCTCCACTTTGACTACGACCTTGTCTAAACAAGATAAGAGTCGGAGAACTCAAAAGGCTTCCATAGCCTTGGAAACTCATGACTGGAGCATAGGGAGATTACTGATGCCATAAACAGGAGTGTCAATTTGTAAAATCAACAACAGGAGTCACTGTGCACTTACTCCTCATGTAGGATCTCTGTCCTTAATGTGCTGTACATTGAGATTTAATGCTATAATGAGTACTCAAACAGTATATTTCACTTTGTGTTTCTATGGGGGTGCAAACTGTTGAAATCTTTACTTAATGTATACTAAACTTATCTGTAAAAAAAAAAAAAAAGAAAAAAGAAATTATCAATTCCCAACTTGACTCTCACTGGGATTAAACATGACAATAGGTCTGATCTGATTTCATCATCATTTAAAAAATCATCTATTATTTTTCACTTTATGTTTCTGTGTGGGAGCAAACTGTTGAAATCTTTACTTAATGTATACTAAACTGATCTTCTGTATATTAAGAGAATCGAAAATGAATCTTGATGTGAATGAAAGGGGAGAGGGAGTGGGAGAGGGGAGGGTTGTGGGTGGGAGGGACATTATGGGGGGAAGCCATTGTAATCCATAAGCCATACTTTGGAAATTTATATTCATTAAATAAAAGTTAAAAAAAATTGTTAGGCCAAATGCCCAACCCTGAGATAAACTGACCTTTTATTTTCATTTTCCATGAACTTTTTGGAGTCCACTTGTATATGATATATAGATGTCTACCTTGGACAGTTAAAATCAGTCCACATATTGATTTTGTTTCTCTTCCATTCCTCATCTGATGCAAAGATTCTTGGCTGGGCCACCTAGTTTGCTTGTCAGCCCTGAGCTCTGACTTTCAGAGCTAAAAAGAGGCGAGCATGGAGGATCTGAAGATGTGAACTCTCAAGAGTTGTTTAATACTGGAATCAGTCTCCAAGGCTCTCCCCTTCCTTGAGTCCTACTCAACTGATAATTATGCACAAAGAAGAAAATGGGGATCAAAATATGTTTTCTAGTAATATTGATGAGCAAGTAGGATTGGTGAACACAACAGGAAGTGCACGCTGAGTTGAAAACAGGAAGGTTCCAGGGAGAGAGCCAGGAGACAAAATATAGCACTGTCCTTCCAGTCCCCTTCCTGAGCCTGGTGTGGGAGTCAGACAGGCCCTCTGGTGGAGGAGTAAAGAGATCCCAGAAGCCCTTGCAGATCCTTTTTTCTTTTCTTGTTTCTGTGGGAAGATGTCAGGTTGGGTACATCTTATACAATCTCCTCTGTTCTGAGGAGAGGTCAAGACAAGTCCAGCCCTTAGACCAGAGTAAGAGAGACCTGTGTTCTGGAGCCAGGGGAGAAACCCACTTCAGGGTCATACACTCCTTTTAGACCATGCTTGGGAATTTCCTGCCCAAATGGCCCTGAACCCTCCAGAGGTTGTGTGGGCTTCTCCCTTTGTAGGCTGGTAGGTGTCTCCAACACCCTGAGGCTGAACCTCCCACTGGTGTGTAGGCCCCTAGGACAGAGGAATGGCCAAGGGGAAATATCTGCAGGGTGAAGGGGATCAGGTCTGTGGCCTTTGCAGCTGCACCACTGGGTGGAGGTGGAGGTGCAGGATCGGGGAGGGGAGGAGGGGCAAACCATAGGCCAATGGGCAGTTCTCCCAGAGCCCGGATATAGTAGTGCAGAATTCTGAGGGTACAGGACTCCTAAATGAGGTCATGTCTGAGATTTTATATAAAGGTATTTAGGAAAACAGAACATGTTTTACTCAAGTTTGTTAGATTCACTTTTTACTTAAGAAATTGTTAGTTTGATTTATAGCTTTCGACTATGGACTCTTTTGGTACCTTGGCTTTTGTATTGTGTATCTGTATTGTGCAACTTTTAGGCTGCACAATGTTAGGAATAAGAACAGGGGGGCTCCAGGTATGGCTCTGCCGTGGGCTCTAAGGGAGAGAGTAGAGTCTGCAATGTCATATCATAAAACATTCCAAACTTAGGGACTTGAAATCAGTTATTTTAGTTTGCTCTCAGCTCCTGTGGTGCAGGAGTTCAGAGTGGGTTCACGGCCAGAGCATCAGTCACACTGTCTGAGAACTCCATTGGGAAGGCTTGAAGGCTGCTGGTGACTCAGTAGTTAGGGTGGAGTCATTGAAGATGCATTCAATTACAGGTTTGACAATGGATGTTGGGTGTTGGGAGGAAAGTCTGCTAGGTGGTTCACCTGTAACCTTCACTCTGGGTCTCTCTTTGGGCCAGGGCTGCCTGCTAGCCTCATGGCTAGGTTCAGGAGTGAGTGTCCCAGGAAGAACCAGCCAGGAGCTATCATGTATTTTCTAACTTAGCCTTGGAAATCATGTAGTGTCAGCCACAGTGGTAAAGCCACCTGATTCAAGTGAAAGAAATATAGACCCCCTCCTCTTGATGGGAAAAATTTCAAAAACATTATATGCAGAACTGGAATATGGAAGGTATTGTTTTGTTGTGACTATTTTTTTATTTAAAGATTTATTTTATTTTATTTAAGAGTTACATAGAGAGGTAGAGACAGAGAGAGAGGTCTTCCATCTGCTGGTTCACTTCCCAGAAGGCCACAATGGCCAGAGCTGCGCTGATCAGAAGCCAGGAGCCAGGAGCTTCTTCCGGGTCTCCCACATGGGTACAGGGGCCCAAGGACTTGAGCCATCTTCTACTGCTATTCCAGGCCATAGCAAAGAGCTGGATAGGAAGAGGAGCAGCCAGGTCTCGAACTGGCACCCACATGGGATGCCGGTGCTTCAGGCCAGCGCTTTAACCCGCTGTGCCAAAGCGCCGGCCCCAATGACTATTTTTTTGAAAGTGCAACCTATCACAGTGTCCTTTGCTCAAAGAGCACAATAGATAGGAATATGGGAAGAAATCCCTGGCTAGGTTTCCATGAGGATCCTGTGAACTAATTCAAGTCAAAGAGTTAGCATAGTACTTTTGCATAATAAGACTCAACAAACAACAGCTGCTTTCTTTACAACCACCACCATCACCTTCATCTTTATTACCATCAACTCAACAATATTATCATTACCTTCATCATCTCTGAGGAACCCATGGAGATGGTTTGTTCAGCTACAGGAGGAAGGAAACCGAGGTCTATCTGAGTTAGGTGATGCATTGGATGTCACCAAACAATCAGTGCTAGTTCTGTATTTGAACTTGGACTTCTGACTCCCATTAGGGGCCATGGAGTAGGCACGGGCAATTTGGAGACATTGTAAAGAATTTAAATCTGAGTTGATGACTCTGTATCTCAGTTACTGCTTTTGTTTCCAGAGAAAACTTACTTGTGGATTTTTCAGTTTCTTTTTTTAAAAAAAACCAACAAACAATTTTTAAACTAGTATCCATAAAACTTATAAAGTGCTCACTGTTTTGAATAATTTGAAGTTTAACAATTCAGATGTTTAATTTGGAAACAGTCTCCTAAGGCAATTAGCAAAACAAGTTGGTAGTGGACAGTGTTTAACTGTTAGAGGAATCAAACTCCGTGCAATTATATATATGAAATGGAATAGTCAGCTGTCTGTATCCATAGACTCAGCCAATTTATGGATTGAGTCCAACCAGTCATGAATCAAAAATACTCAACTGTGTTTTTCTTTCTTTTTTGGCAGACTGGATTTTTTAAAAACTTTTATTTAATAAATATAAATTTCAAAAGTACAACTTTTGGATTATAGTGGCTTTTCCGCCCATAACCTCCTTCCCACCCACAACCATCCCATTTCCCACTCCCTCTCCCATTCCATTATTCATCAAGATTCATTTTCAATTCTCTTTATATACAGAAGATCAACTTAGAATATACTAAGTAAAGATTTCAACAGTTTGCACCCACACAGACACACAAAGTTTAAAGTACTGTTTGAAGACTAGTTTTACCATTAATTTGCATAGTACAAAACATTAAGGGCAGAGATCCTACATGGGGAGTGAGTGCACAGTGACTCCTGTTGTTGATTTAACAATTGACACTCTTATTTATAACATTAGTAATTACCCGAGGCTCTTGTTATGAGTTGCCAAGGCTATGGAAGCCTCTTGAATTCACCAATTCCAACCTTATTTAGACAAGACCATAATCAAAGTGGAAGTTCTCTCCTCCCTTCAGAGAAAGGTACCTCCTTCTTTGATGGCCTGTTCTTTCCGCTGGGATCTCACTCACAGAGATCTTTCATTTAGGTTATTATTATTATTATTTTGCCACAGTGCCTTGGCTTTCCATGCCTGAGAAACTCTCATGGGCTTTTTAGCTGGATCCAAATGTCTTAAGGGCTGATTCTGAGGCCAGAGTGCTGTTTAGAGCATCTGCCATTCTATGAGTCTTCTGTGTATCCCGCTTCCCATCAACTATATTTTTCTTAACATTTTCAACTTTTTCCCCTTGTTATTCTGTAAATAATACGATTATATACATAGCACTGCTTTGTTTTAGGTATCATAGTTAATCTAGAGATGACTTAAACTATATGTGAAGGTGCAGTGGATTAAGCCACCACTTGTGACACTGGCATCCCATACTGCAGTGCTGGTTTGAGTCTCAGTTGCTCTACTTCCCATCAAGCTTCCCAATAATGTGCCTTGGAAGGCAGCAGATGGCCAAAATGCTTGCCCTCCCCCACCACCACCCTGTGGAGATCAGGGTGGTGTTCCTAGTTCCTGGCTTAAGCCTGGACCAGCCATGGCTTTTGTGGTCATTGGTGGAGTAAACCAGCAGATGGGGAGATCTCCCTCTCTCTCCCTATCTCCATCTCTCCCTCTCCCTTCCTTCCTCCCTCCTCTTGCTCTGCCTTTCAAATTAACTAAAAAATAAAGCATATGGGAGGGTAAATATAGGTCATATGTAAAAACTATACCATTTTATATAAAGGGCTCAAGCTTCCTGGAACCATTCCCCCAAAGATCCTGAAAGATGACTGTGTAAGATTTTGTCACTTGTTCATCATATCTTGTCTCTAGAATCTCATCTAGCACACTTTCTTGTTTGATAACATTCATTATATGAAAACTAAGAAATTTCTTCATAAGACTTTTTTGTAAATATCAGCCAGCACATGGAAAATTGATTTTTCCACAAAAATTCGAAGCTTTTGCCTAGCTTATGTGTTTTGTTTCATTTGGAGTTAGTATTAAAGGAGCTGATCTTCCCTTGAGGGAACATGGGTAGCAAGATCAGCACCCACTGATTCTCAGCCAAGCTGGGCTAATGACAGGACCTTGAGAGGCAAGAGCACGTTGGCCATCCATTGGTACTTCTCTCCCCAGTGAGCCTCTGTGTTTTTGCTCTGGGGGTCCAGAGCAATTTAGGATTTCAAGAATGTAGGTCAGAGTTACTTATATAAGCGTCCCCCTTCTTGTTTTCAGTTGGGAGGCCAGGTCAAAAGTAACTGATCACAGAGGTCATCCCCCCAGATAGAGCCTGGGGCCTTTCCAAGGAGACAGAGTCCAGCTGATGTTGGATGTTCATTGATTGGTGTCAGCAGATGAGGGGCACAGTGATGAAATCTTCCACTCAGGTTTTCCAGCAAAAATGGCAGCTCAACTGTTTAGACAAATTGCCTGCTGGCACCTTCCTTTCTGAAGACATTTTCTGGAGCAGTCAACCTTGGTTTGCCATTAATGGACTCCATGATCAGGGACAGATACGCCTCAGTTACCCCATGTGTACAATGAGTATAAGAGTTGTGCTTATCATACAGGATTCCCATGAGGTAAAATGAGGTCTGTCTACAAAAAGCCTAGAACAGAGTCTTCCACATCTCCAGCTCTCCGGAAATGTGTTGTTTCTCTCCAGCCAATATCAATGGCAGCCATTTATCAAGGTTTTACTAACGTGGCAGGAACCACGGAAGCCTGCTATGGACATAACTTTATCCTTACAACAACTCTTGTGGTAGCGTTCCACAAATTCTCATTTCCTAGGGGAGACAAATGAGACACAGAGAAATTTCACAATTGGCTCAGGGTCAACTCTTAATAGGTAAAAGAACTGGAATTCTAACCTTGTTTTGTCTGGAACATAAAAACATTTTCACTACCACATACCATTGTAATAAAAACAAAGCAAAAAAAAAAAAAAAGAGCCTTGCTATTAGCATACAAGATGATGTTTCCTTGAAGACTGTTAGGTTATCCTTTTTTTTTTTTTTTCATTTTTTATTTTATTTGAAAGGCAGAGAGAGAGACAAACAAAAAAGAGCTCCAAATGTCCACAACAGCCAGGACAGGGAGGACGGGTCAGAAGATGAGAGACCAAAACTCATTATGGGTCTCCTACATGTGTGGCGGGGACCCAAGTACTTGAGCCACCACCCACTGGTTCCCTGGGTACACATCAGCAGGAAGTTGGAATTGGAAGTGGAGCTGAGACTTGAACTCAGCATTCTGGTATGAGATGCAGGCCTCCCAAGCAGTGTTTTATAGGTTATCCTTTAGACTGTAGACTCTAACATGACGGGGTTGTGGCTGTGATTTTTTTTAATAGAAACTTCTTTAATGGGACTGTTCTGTAATTCTAACCAGCCTATTACAAATTAATCTTTCCATAAAGATCTGAAAAAATTCAGCTTTTTGTCTGGCCTGTAAAGAGCTGGTCTTCCCTTGAGGGCACATTGGTGGCAGGACCAAACCAATCAATTCCTATTGATCAAGCATGATGCTGTGTGCAGAAGACACGTAATAAAGGCATTTTGTACCGCCTGCGACTGTTGTTGCTGACAGCACTCTAAAGTTGGAAGTTCGGATGTGGCCAGTAACACCATGGGCAGGGACCTGCACGCAACTATGAGCTCCATGAAGTAGTGGGGTGAACCCAGTATCCTCATCTCCATCCTTGATATTGCTGATGGCCATGCAGTGTTCAACAAGAGCCATATCAAACCACTTACTGTAAGATCTCCTAAAATGGAGCTGAATTACCTTTCTGATTACACCTCCCTCCTCCTGAACTTCTCTCTCTCTCTTTCTCTCGCTCTCCTTTTTTTTCACCCTCTCAAACCACAACAAGGGAAGATTGATAGCTGGAATGGAAAAACCCATGGTGTGGTCCAGGCTAGGGGTTGGGGAGATCCTCCTTCCTCATCTGTTTGTTTAATGATAAAGAGGCCCTTTCAGTTCACATGGAGTCCAACAATTTAACCATAAACCATATTAATGGATGCCAGAAAGTACCTACTCTCCTGGGCTGCCTGGGGTGGATGTGAATCTTGGGTTTTGAGCACTCAGGGCCAAGTTTCCCCAAACTCCTCCATTTAAATGTTTATTGTAGAGTCTCACACCCTGTGGATTAAAAATATTTTTTTTTTATTTTCTAATTTTAAAAGTCTCTTGTATTTCCAACATACAGATCCTGGAATTCGAGATCTGCCAATAACACTCCCTATTCCAAAGAGAAAAGTCATTTTTTTTCCTTACTGGAATTTTTTTTATTCCTTCCCACCCACCCCACCCCCATTTCTCATTTCCTCAGGAAACCATGTAGCTAGAGACAGAGGGAGAGTTTTCCAGCACACTTCCCCCAGCCCCACGGACTCATGCACACCCCGATAGCCATCTAGCACCAAGAACCTATGCGGCAATAAAGCCCACCTTGCCCGGGACGATTTAGGTCTTCGGTGCCCTGGAGCCTTTGGAAGGCCTTGTGGCAAAGACAGCCTTCATCTGCCTTCTACCAGGCTGTCACCAGCTAATCTCTGGAACACCTGGAGGTAGCTAGGTTGGGCTAGGCATGTTCATCTCTAGCCTGTCAGTCAGTGGACAGAGAGCCATCAGGGGCTTTCCATGATGTCCCTGGACACAGGGCTCCTGGTGGATTTTCTGGAGGACTGTAAGGTGGGAACTCCTGTTGGTTTTAGGAGAAATTGTGGGAATGTGTTGCTACTCTTTTGTTAAACAAATATTTGAGAACTTTACCAGGTACTGTACCATGTTTCATGTGCTGGGGATATAATGGTGGACAGGACAGACAGGGTGCCCGTTCGTAAGTTTATTTTCTTTCTACTTTCCAAGAGGAGAGATATGTTGAGTAGAGAAGGCAAAACCAGGAGTACACAGGCAAGACTCAAGGATGAAAATGATCTAACAAAGTATTTTAATGCTTATTTTAGTGATAAGTGCTATGAAGAAATCAAATGACATTTTAGAATAGTGATGAATTTCCTTTCTGCCTAAATCATTTAAAAGGTCTCCTTCCACAGTCTCCAACCCTTTGGAGTCTCCTGCCCTGACTTTAGGCTCTGAGAGTCTTATTGGTGGACACCTTTGTCTAGTCCAGAGCAAGGGCTCTGCATTTTTCTCTGAAGATAGAATGTCAGACCTTTTGTGAGCAAAGATCTGGGATCTCTTGCACCCATCGGCTCCTGGACCCAGTGTGCTGAGATGTAGAAGAGTGGAAGTCAGGAGAAGGCTTCACAAACACCTTCCACCTCATGGCCTCCAACACATGGAGAGAGTCTCAGCTATTTGAATGGCAAAGAACAAATGAATAGGATAGAATTATCTCCAGCTGCCAGAAGAATGTTACCTTTGCCCAAGAGCGACTCCCCGTTACTCTTCATGACTCATCAGGTCTGTTGGGATCGAACCTAATCGAAGTCCAAATCCCAGGAGTGCTGGATGCCTCCAGGAAAGGCCAACTTTTCATTCTGGCAGCCAACACTCATCGTCTCAGAGCTGTGGGAAATTGTTTCCATTGCTTATGCATTTGCATTCTTGCTTTGCTTTTGGTTAAAAATACGAATTCTCAGCTTGTGGGGAAGCCTCCAGGAATTGGAGGCTGGGGTGTTCATTGGAATCAAGCAAAAGTCCTCTTAAGACTGAGCTTACACTCTGCTTAGCAACCACCAGATGTCAGCAACTCATCTGATTTCAGTTCCTCAGCAAAGGGAAAGACAAGTCATGAGGTAGGGAAGGGCGGCCTTGGGCAGACATTAGGCTTTTTTTCAGTTTCAGGTGTGAGTTAAGGAAGTTGTTTATTGTTATTGTTGAAAGTGCTAATGGCTCCAGCAGGAAGGGAGTATGAGGGTAAGACACATTCCTGTGATGGAATACTTGGCCTAACAGTGTATCTGATTTTTTTTTTTTTTTTTTTTTTTTTTTTGTGAGCACCATTTACCATCCGGAGAACCAAAGATACTTCATTGAGAGGATTTTTAAGTTCAAAGGCAGCTAAATGGATAGATTTGCATTCAGGTTGTTTTATCTTTCTACCTACCTACCTATCCATCTATCTATCTATCTATCATCTATCATCTATCTGTCTATCTATCTTCAAGATTCTTGATAGAATTGTGAGAAATACTCTGTTAGAGGGAAAGAGGAGTTTGCAAAGTACAAACATCATTACAAAGAGGAGGCCTAAACAGGGCACCAGAAGGGACAGGAAGTAATTGGGAACAGCTCCTGTGATGGTTATTTATTTTGCAAAACTAGGTAAAGCCCTCAGTCTAATAAATGGGAGACAAAGTGCCTTTGGTGAATTAAGCATCAACATAGCCATGAAGTGCCTTCAGCTCAGGGGTTTTATAGACCTGTCATAATGCAGACTTTAGTAAGCTGTGCCCAGGGTGCCAGTGCAATAAGATTACATTTGCTAACTGTTCTCAACTTCCCGAGAGCCCCTGTGGCAGAGGTGCTCTGTGCATTTTTTAGCCCACCTCCAATGCATCTTCTCCCACTTTTCACTTTTATTCTTCTTGCTCCTATTGTTGAGTCTCCGCTTCAAGGTCAAGTCCATGTCACTCTCTTCACTGCTGGGCAAGTCTCTAGTGTCCTCTGTAGCCAATGTCTCCGAGTGAAATCTGGTTATGATAAAATATGTGAGTCAACCCCCGCGGGCTGGCAGTGGATTTCTGGCATTGGTCATGTCACGTAGGCTGAGGGCAGGGGTTCAGTAGACTTTGTCAGTAAGTCCTTCATTGAGATGCAAGCTGTGCTAAAACCACCCAGTGACAAGTGGGACTTTGGTTCCTTTGAGTTTTCTTCCAGCCAGTTTCCCTGCTGTCTCCTGAGATTGCTTTTATGCCTTTTAAACTTACCTGATGGTTCAAACTGTCCCTCTTCCCTAAAGCTTTCACCCATCACTCTGGCCCGATGTTATTTCACGCCTCTTAATTCCTAAAGCACTTGCCAAGGACCATATCTTTAGTTCTTTTAGTTAACAGCTTTGTGTTATCTGTTACGAATAATTATGTAGGTGCAATTATATCAATCATTAACAGAACATAGAACATACATTATATTATATAGCCGTCTATATTATGAAAGCCCATTTCTTCCACGTTGTCAAAATAGATTACAAATTTCTTGAAACTTAAAAATGATGTTTAGCTGAGTGTTTTACAAGTAGTAAGGCGCATAATAGACACTTGTTACATGAAAGCAGAAATGCTGTGTTTGCTCACCTTAATTTATGCTGTCGTCCAGTATATGTCCGTGGAAGTAAGTTTCTAAGATAAATGGGAAGTGGAACTTGGAGCCCTCAGCCTTCCTCATTCGCTGCTCCTTTTGAGATCTGTAAATAAAGAAAGGCCCAGAGAAATTTCCCTGGTTCTACCTCCACCCCTTTCTTTGAAGGCTGTGGTTCTTGACAATGAGGAATGCCAAGCCTCAATTCCCCAAGGGTAATTTGACCTGCTAATTATATGCAAAGACTCAGATCCCTAAAAGAGGGCTTGACTTTGTTGTCACCTGGGAAATGTCAACAAATGACATTATCTCCCTTGGAGCAATCTCGGTGGCTTCTGGCTGGACAAGAAGGGTCAAGAGGAAAGCCAGGTGAGTCAGGGACCTCAGAGTCACCAGGGACTGGGATGGTGGGGCCTCTAATGACTTCCTGTCACTTTGTTCTTGTGGCTGAAATTTTGAAAATTCACCTCGATTCTTTTATGCACCTTTTATTTCTTGAAAGAAACATTACTTTGCTATTTTTAACTTGGAAATGCTCTAATGGGCATGTGCAGCATCCTAACAATTTTCTCATCAGCCAGACTAAGGCAACATCCAGGCCACGTGTGTGCAGTGGGAGCCCGGCCCTTCTCTGCTGAACAGCACTGGTCCTTGGCCAACTCTGGCCATCTATTGACTCTACCTTGCTAGGCTTGCTATGGGCTAGGTACATACCATATCACTGTACATAATCCTCAATACAACTCTTAGGGAAATATTATTATTTCTGTTTTATAGAAAAAGAGAAAAGTCAGAGAGATATGGAAATTTTCCCTGAGTTAAAGTATGGGACAGGGTTGGTTTCAAGTCTAAGCAAAATCTCAGGAGGCCTTAGAGGCTAGTCTTGATTTTACCATTCTCTGACTGTGTGACTTAGGAAAGACAATGCATAAAACTATAAGTCTCTGACTTTTTCTTAAAATGAAGGGGATAGGCAAGATGGTATAGAAGTCCTCTGTACTACAACGTGGTCACTCACTGCCTGTGGTTATGGACCATTTGATGTGGCTGCTCTGAGTTGAGAAATGTTGTGAGCATACAATCACACTGAATTTCAAAAGCCTCATAGGCAGAAAGTGAAATCTCAATGGCATTTTTTATATTGATTACTTTTTTAATGATAATATTTTGTATATATCAGAGGGAGTTAAATAAACTATAATATCAAAATTGAGCTTACCGATTATTTATTTTTACTTTTAAAAATGCAGTTACTAGAAAACTTAAAATTAAGGGAGGCCCACGTTACATTTCTATTGGATCATGCTTTCTAGACTTTTCTAGAAGTCATCAAGCATTGACATTTGCTTGGGTCTAGAGTTGGTGAGAAGAGTAGGAATTGAAGCTGCGGGGGAAAGGGCGGGCTCTTCCAGAGCTCTATCCATAGGGAAGGTCTAAGCTCCGACCACTGGGGCCGAAACTGGCCATTCAGTTTGGAAACAAATCAACTTGTCGTTGACAGCCTATTGGTTAAACCAGCCGGTTTTACTCTTTTCACTTGCACTTTCAGCAAGGACAACCACCCTCACGTTCAGAGCTAAAATTCTCCATTTGTGTAATTGTATTTAATCCTTGCAGCAACTCCAAGGAAATAAAATTCCACTAGGCAGATTTCATGCATTTTAAAACTGACACTACAGAGATTAAGTTACCCAAGGCATAGAACTAGTTAGTGATAGGGCTGGTTTCAAATAGAAATGTATCTGACTCAACAAGTTGTAATAATAATCATGGGGTAAGACTACCTATTCCCAATGCCCTCAGTGTTGCCAGTGGTAACCAGGTAGACAATGGAAAAAATGCACCTGCTTTGTGAGGAGAGTGGTGCTGTGAGACCACCCCTCCAGCCCCTCAGGACGCCCCTGCTTCTGCTCACGGGTCGTTTCTATCAGTCTCTGGGGCCCTCATTATCCATTGCTCAGGTGGAAGTGCTCCATGGGCTCTGCACCCTAGCAGTTTGGAGAGACTGTATTCTCCAGGTTCTTCCGCTGAAGACAGACAGCAGTGATGCAGATGCAGAGAGTTATTTGCCATGTGCAAAGCTCCACCAACTGATGGGGGGGAGGGGTGGAGCAGGAAAGTTCGCCGGAATTTTCTAACCACTTCCACACATTCAGCTTCAGAGAATTAATGATTACATTTTTTAGAAAAAATGTGAAAACATTTGTTGGAGGATTGAGGGAGAGAGCAAAAGTGAGGGTTCCTACTCATTTCTTCTGGTTCACTCCCCAGATACAAGTAACAGCTGAGGCTGGACCAAACTGAAGACAGGAAGTCAGTCTGGGTCTCCCACATGGTGGGTGGAGGGATGGGCAGAAACTCAGTTACTTGAGTCATTCTCAGACTGTGCATTAGCAGGAAGTTGGAACCAGGAGCCAAAGCTAGAAGTTGAACCCAGAGACTCTGATGTGAGACACAGGAAACCTAACAAATAGGCCAAACACCTGCCACAAGACTTTTCATATTATTATTTTTAAAAATTTATTTGGGAGGGAGCTAGAGAGAGAAATTTATTAGGCAGAGAGAGAGAAAGAGAAATTTCATCCACTGGTTCTCTCTCCAAATGCTTCCAACAACTGGAGCTAGGCCAGGCTATAGACAGTAGCCAGAAACTTAATACAGGCCCCCATATGGGTGACAGGAACCCAACTATCTGAGCCATCACTGCTGTCTCCCAGGGTCTGGAAAAGCAGAAGCTGGTGTCAGGAACTGGGGCAGGGAATCAAACCCAGAGACTCCAGTGTGGGATATGGATGTCTTAATCACTAGGCTAAAAGCGTAATCTACAGATTAGGTTTTTCAATTCCTTCCAGTATATGATGCTATATGTATTAGGTTCCAATCAAGAGAGAGAAACTACACAAAAATTTGAGCATGAAAAAGTGACTCTAATAGGGAATTGGAATAATGAGGGATTGACTTGGAATGAGGAACGAGAACACTAAGAATATACACTTAGCAGATACAAGAAGCAGCCATTACACTTAGGGCTTAGATAGAGACCCAAGCAACATCTCCTTCCCATCACCCCTCCTCCAAGAGCTGAGATCCAGATAGTGTTGGAAACAGCCCAGCTATGGCCCATTGGATGGACGAAGGGTAGCTGCACTGATGGAATATGCTGGAAATTTGCCCTCTGGACTCGTTGACACTCAACTTGGTGGCAGGGAGAGCTGTTGGGAAAGAGGGGGCACCTGCTGTGATGTAATCCAAGGTGCTGGAGGGAGCTGCTGCATGGCAGCCAGACAACACGGAAGCCTGGCACGGCGGAAGCTGGCTGCTCTGCTGGGGAGGACGCATGCACTTAGGGACAATGCCTGAGGAGCTACCTTTGCTTCAGCAACTGGCTGCTGGGAAAGCTGCCTGTATGGGCAGAAGCCTGGGAGCTGTGCACTCTGTGGGAGCAGGGCTCTGCAGAAGCCGTGTGCGCCATGGGAGGCTGCAGACAGATAGCACCAGTGCCGGTTGGAAATCCCCTTCCTGCACAGTGTCTCTGCCCTGATGCCATCTGCTGATCAGGATTAGCTGGCAGAAGGACAATCTCTAAAAGGCCCAGATCCACCTTTGCAGAGCAAGCTGTAAAGGGCGAATTTGGAGCTGAGAAGTGATACATGGATAACTGGTACACCGTAGAAGAATGGTCTTTAAACTCCGGCCTACAGAAGGAGCAGTACCTGGGAGGTGCTTGTGAAAACCTCACTCGTGGACACTACCCTCTGCCTCAGTGGATTTAGGTTTAGCCCCAGAGGTCACAGTTTTGACAGGTGCACCAGGTAATCTTTTTTTTTTTTATTTTTTATTTTTTGACAGGCAGAGTGGACAGTGAGAGAGAGAGAGAGACGGAGAGAAAGGTCTTCCTTTGCCGTTGGTTCACCCTCCAATGGCCGCTGCGGCCCGCACACCGTGCTGATCTGAAGGCAGGAGCCAGGTACTTATCCTGGTCTCCCTTGGGGTGCAGGGCCCAAGCACTTGGGCCATCCTCCACTGCACTCCCTGGCCACAGCAGAGAGCTGGCCTGGAAGAGGGGCAACCGGGACAGAATCCGGCGCCCCGACCGGGACTAGAACCCGGTGTGCCGGTGCCGCAAGGCGGAGGATTAGCCTAGTGAGCCGCGGCGCCGGCCTCCAGGTAATCTTGATGGTTGATTTGTTACCAAGAATTTTCACTTGGGTAATTGCAATAGTCTTCTATCCTCAATTCCCTTCTTAACGTTGCATCATCTGTTTTTCACTTAGCAGCCAAATAATCCTGCTAAAATAGAAGCTAGGATATGTCACTTTGCTGTTGAAAATCCTCCAGTGGCTGTTCCCCCACTGGAGAAAAAGTTCAAGTCTTTATAAGGACCTGCATGATATAGGCGCCCACTACCCCTCTGCTACTCTTCTCCCACTTGTTCACTCTGCTGGGTCACATTGGCTTCCTGGTGTACCCTGCTCGCCCCAGTATGAGGACACATGCTATCAAGGTCCCTTCTTCCCGGGTTCTCCTCTGGGATTTCTGCAAAGCTCATGCTCTCACTGGCTCTTGTCTTTGGTCAAACCTTCCCAACAAGTGCTTCCCTGACCTCCCTATTTAAGATTACAGCCCCCTCTGCCTGTCCCCAACTGCCCTCAGGCCATTCCCATCCTCCTTCCCTGGTTGATTTTTTTCCCATGCACTTGCCACCATCTCCCTCCTATGTGCCCCATTTATTCTCTTTGTCTTCAGTCTTGTCCCACTAGAATTTAAACTCCACTTTGATCTGCTTTGTTCACTGCTGTGCTCTCTAGGGCCTTGGCCAGTGCCAGGGACCCTAGGTGCTCAGTGACTGTGGGATGAATGAAAGCAACCTGCACTTTGAGAATCTTCTCTATGGAGTCCCTGGGATGCGAGGCTGTTGTACTAGTGGCAGCTGAGGCCCTCAACAGGTTCTCAAACACTTAACAGTGTTCACACGCACACAAACACTGGCATGGGCCTTTTAAAGCAGCCATCCCTCATGAAGATGGTCTTCTAGAGCAGTGTAGATGTAGCAGATAAAAAGAAACGTCTGCCCCTATTCAGAAGGCGGAGAAGCTGTCTAGTTTATTGAAACAGCACGTGGAGTTTGAGAGAGAAAAAATTTCAGGTCTTCAAAATGACAATTTGAGGGGACAGGAATTTGACCAAATGGTTAAGATGCCTACCAAATGGCTGACCAAATGGTTGGGATGCCTACCTTCTCTGTATCCGAGTGCCTGGGTTCAAGTCCTGGCTCCACATCCTGGCTCTGCATCCCAGCTCCACTCCTGATTGCTACTGCACGCCCTGGAAGTCTGTGGTGATGGCTGATCATCTTGGGGCCCTGCCACCTACATGGGAGACCTAGGCAGAGTTCCCAGCTCCTGGCTTCAGCCTGGCCCAGGCCTGGCTGTCATGGGCATTTGGGGAGTGAACCAGCTGAAGGGAGCTCTCCTTCTCTCTTTCTGCCTCTTCGATAAATAAGTTATTAACCACAAAATAATGATTTTTTTAACAAAGTCGGCATTCTTAGTCATGTTCCTTCTAGAAGCCTCTGGATTTAGAAGACAAGGCTCCAGGTAGCAGTGAGGCAGGTCTGTCTGTGTTCTTCCTAGAGCCAGCCCTCTTGTTCTTGGGGAAAGGAAGCATGGCTCTGATGGGCACTTCCTCCAGGCTCTGGAAATTGTCCTCTATCACATCCACATCAGACCTATCCTGCCCGCTCTTAACTCTGAAGGACTGAGTGAATTCCAAGTGTGGCCTTGCTGCGTGAGTCATATCCCCATTTCACATGACGTCCACCTTTTTTAGCCAAGGACATGTAAGAGCTTCTGGGTGAATTATTTAAGGAACAGGCAGAGAGTGAGAGAGAGAGATGAGAGGCACACCCTGAGATTCAAATTTGGCTCAGCAGAATGGGTTGGAGACAAGAAGATAACCTCAACACCTCATGCACACGTAAGACACGAGGGCCAACAGTCTAAAACAAGATGTTAGTCCTGTTCTTGCCCCAGAAATTGACAGAAAAAGAGCACGTTGTGATTGTCAAAAGGAGGAGGAAGAAAATAAGCTGGAGTTGGTCTACAGTTACTGGGTCTACAGTTATTAGGTCTGGTGATGCAGTCCAGGCAGTTTAATGTTAGCACGAACACTTCATCTCATATTAAAACTTGCTAGCAAGGTATCAGCCACTTATGTGTCACACTATTCGGCTGTTGAGATCACTCCTCATCTGGTTACAGGCATGATGGTCTCCTAATCACCTGCTTTGTAAGAGTTCATGTAAGGCTGGAAAATGCATTTCCTCTTCTAAGAGATGGTGCAAGGTGTGCTGGGTTCTGAGTGGTTCACATGGGAAACTCCAGGAGCCTAAAAAAAAATCTCATTTGACTATTGTTTTATCATCTCTATTTATGAGATGATGATGAGAGATTTGTCTGTTCCAAAGAAAGCCAAATTAGGAAGAACAAGGAAGTAGAATGTGGATAACTGATTCTCTAGTGTCTCTATGAACCATGAAATAAGAAACATAAATGAGAGTACATAGATATATTCCTTCCTAAGGTCCAGTTCCCTTTTGGAGCCATCTCTTGTTTGCTGCACTTGCCTATACTGGTAACGGATGTGCCTGTAGACTGCCAAATCCAACGGCCTGTTCTCAGGCTGTGTGGTCTGGCAGCAGCATTTGAGAAGGCCTGTCACTCCCTTCCACCCGAAACACATCCTTTACCTGGTGTAGACACCTCTCTCTTCTGCTTATTCGTTTATTTCGCTGGTTGCTCCTTCCCAGCTCTTTCATGGTTTTCTCTTCACCTCTTCCTGGTCCATCCTTGGAGAGCTTAGGGATTGAGTTAAGACCTCTTCTCTGTTGTAGCTCATCGCCGCCATGCAGGGTCATGGTTTCAAGTACCATTTGTCTACCAAGAAGCTCCCAGGTCCTTATCTCAAGCCTGGGCTAATCCTTGAACTAGGATAACAGACCACGGCTTACTTGACACCATCTTCTTTTATATCAAATAGGCGTTTCCAATCTAACAGTCCCCCAAATACACCCCTGATTTCTATACCACTTAACATTTTCTTCTGGTTTCTCCATCTTATTTAAAGGCAGCTTCCTCTTTCTAGTTGCTCAAGGCTGAAAAGTTTGGCGTTGTCCCTGACAGTGTTTCTCATACCCAGTGTCTGACCTGCCAGCCAATCCTGTTGGCTCTACCTTCACGGTAGGTCTAGAGGCTGTTTCACCAGCTCTACCGCCTTGATCCCAGCCAGCATGAGTCTCCTCAAGGTCACTGCTGAGCTTGCACCTGGTCCTTTTGCTTCAACCCTTGTTCCCTGATGGTCTCAATGGTAGTTGGAGTGACACTTTGAAGATGTAAATCACATCTGCATGCTGAAAACCTTCCCAGGACTTTGCATCTCTGGGTAAACAGCAGAGGCCCCCTCTGATCTGCTGTGGACCCTGCCAGCTCTCTCATGCAATCTACCATTATCTCCCTCACTCGACTCCCACCACACTGGCCCCTGACCTTCCTCAGACACACCAGTCCTTTCCCAGCTCACAACACATTCCACCCCGGAAAGTTGTTCGAAATGACTTAATGCTTGACTTCCTCATTTCTTCCAGGGTACTCAGCTCAAATGTCACCTAACCTGTGAGGTCTTCCCTGACCCCCCTGAAAAGATAGCAATCTATCTTAACTAGATTTTGCCACATATTGGGGGAGTAATGGCAAATAATAATACAACTCACCAGGTGTGTCTCCCTTTCCTGTCTCTGTGCTCCCCTCACTCTACCTGATTTTTTTCACTTCCTGGTTTGTATCTACTTATTATGCGACATGTATGTAGGCACTTGTTTATTTATGTGTCTGTGTCCCAACACTGAAATGTAAGTTCCTCAAGAGCAAAGGGACTTTGTTGGCTGTGGTCACTGCTGTGTTCTAGTTGCCTAGGATATCATCTGCCACAAAGAAAGCGTCCAGTACATAGTTGTTGAATGAATGAATATGCAAACAGAAAGCAGCGAATGGTAGATCAGGCTGTGAATTTAGGAGGGATAGGTAGAGATGGCTGCCTTTGGAGAACTAGTTTGTGGAGATGGTGATAGCGTCTCTTTCCTTGGAGGACCTGCAGCTCAGAGGTTAAATGCTTCAAATATATGGTCTGTTTGGACTTGCACTTACTAGCTGTTTGCCTTTGGTCAAGATATTTACCTTGGCATGGCAGGTGTTGTGGCATAGTGGGTAAAGCTGCCGCCGGCAGTGCCAGCATCCCATATGGGCGCCGGCTCGAGTCCTGGCTGCTCCACTTCCAATCCAGCTCTCTGATATGGCCTGGGAAAGCAGTAGAGGATGGCCCAAGTCTTTGGGCCTATGCACCCACGTGGGAGACCCAAAAGAAGCTCCTGGCTCCTGGCTTCGGATAGGCACAGTTTCAGCCATTGCAGCCAGTTGGAGAGTGAACCAGCGGTTGGTAGACTGCTTTCTCCCTCTGCCTCTCCTTCTTTCCCTGTGTAACTCTATTTCAAGTAAAATAAATAATTCTTTTAAAAAAAAGAAAAAAAAGATATTTCCCTTGGTGAATGTTAATTATAAACTAAGGATAATTATAGAACCTACTTTAAGATTACTATGAAGAAAAATACATTAAAATGTTTAGCACAATGCCTATGCGTAATAAGTGCTCAATAAACATTAAAATGCTTTTTTTGGAGTACAGAATAAAATGTTGGCTTGGATGTCCCCTAGAACATCAACAATGACTAGCCTGAGGTTTGGGATTGTGGATGATTTTTATTTTCTTCTTTTGGCTTCTCTTTTCATATTAAAAAAAATGCACCAGTATTATTTACTCTTGAAACAAATGAGAACTTTTTGCTTTAAAAGAATTAAACCACTGCAATTTGCTTTGCTAGGGTTGGGTCAAGTGGACTGGTCTGAATGCATCTGATGTTCTCCTCTGGTTCCTATCAGTCCTTTTATCCCTGCTATTTCTAAGCCAACGGTAGGCACATAAGAGCCGATGTTCTGAGGACAGGAGGTAGACAAGGCACGAGCAAGAATGGATGCTCTTAGTTGTGAACTGAAGAGGTCCAGATGCTGCAGGCTGGAGCTCCTGGGTCTGGGTTTCCATTTCATGGCTTGTGATGACTTTAACTTCAGGCAGCCTGTGCAGGGGAAAAAAGAGAGCATAAACCAATTCCACTTGGTTTCCAGCGTTGAAAATGCTCTCTACTGAGACGAAGTCTGAAAACAGGATGTTGAGACAGCTGTAGTCAGATGCATTGAAGCTAGAGACGCTCTAGAACGGCACTGTCGAATGGAAATGGAATATGAGCCAGAGTCATTTGCAATTTTCTAGTGGCCAGCTTTCCAAGGGAGAGATCAAAGCAAGTGAAATTAACTTTAGGAGCAAATTTCATTGAATCTAGCATATCTATATTACCATTCCAACACGCAGTCAATGTACAAAAAATATTAATGAGGGTTTTTTTTTGTTTTTGTATTTATCCTTCAAAAGTTAGTTTGTGTTTTACGTTTACATGTTATGTTTTATGTTGGGTTCAGGCTACAGCTAATTCCAAGTGCTCAGAGGTCGGCAGCCTCAGTGCTGGGTAGGGCAGCTGTAGACCACGCAGTTACCCCTCCAGGAATGAAGGTTCCCAAGAGTGAGCCAAAGTTGTCTTTGTTTTCCCTTCTATCTTATCACTATCTCTTCTCAGAGGGCCTCCAATGTGTCTGGCCATTTCCTGCCAGGGTCATTCTCTAATGGTGCCAATCTTTCCCAGAAAAGGAGTGGTTCCTGGAAAAGATAGGGCCTGTTGAGAAACACAGAGGGGCAGGCAGCGAGCCATTCTGAGACTGCTCCGTTGTCCCAGAGACAACCAAGGATACTGCGTGTGGTGGTGGACGACTGGTGGACACGGCGTAGCTTGGGTTAGAAACCTTCAGATTAGCAGAGGGAACCCAGATCCCTGGAGAGCCAGACAAGTGGAAGTCTTGTGGTTTGTCTCCCTGCTGGGAAAGTGCCTCCATTCTGACTCCTGGTTGTGGTTGTCCTGTTGCTCTCCTGTTCCTCTTCTCCAAACGAAAGGGAACACGAGATAAAGAAATATGTTTATCTTGCCTGCAGGCTGGACGAGTGCATTTGTTAGCTTGGAGCAGGGGTTTGAATGTGACCAGCTACTTCATCTGTCACAGGGGGACACTTATCTGTGTTTGGAAGATTTAATTTTTCCCAATAAAGAACTGTCTAAATAGGTCTAATGAGCCTTGAGGGCTCTCCTTTGCTTTCAGAGTTTGCAGCAAGCTGAGAACCCTTAGTGCACGCTGGGCGCTCAGGGCCTGTGCTGGCCGCCACGAGGCAGAGCGGGCAAAGGCCAGCCTCGTTCACGTTCTGGGGGCTGCACTTGGCCTTGGGATGCCCAAGTCCTCCCATCCAAGGGGCTTCCACTGGGGAATGATTAGTTCAGATGATTTTTTTTCTTTATACGTATGATAATGTGCATAATCTTTTGTTTGTAGAGCTGGCAGAGTGCTCTCCAGTGCGGGAAAGGGCACGGTTAATAGATGTGAAAGCAAGAGTGACACCGGAGGCTGCCGGCTCCAAAGGAGACCAGCCTCTCCTCCACGACTCTCCAGCAGCTACCGCCTGTACTATTTTCTCTCTTTGTTTTATTAGGAGAGTTTCTGTCTAATTAAGTTCCAGCAGAGTGAGTGTGTATGTCATGTGTGTGTGTATGTGTGTGTGCATGTGTGTGCGTGTGTGCGTGCACCAGGGTAGACAGAATGAGGAGGGAGAGGGGAGATGGAACAAATGAAAATAAAGGAAGGAGGAAGAGAGAGGAGAAAGGGGGGAGTGAGGCGCAGAGGGGACATCATCAACGTCATTGCCAGGAAAGGCCCCAGAAGCTACAGCTGGGGAAACAATGCAGTGGAGAGCGAAGTGACTCACCTGCAGCCATGCACGTGACTGATAGAGCCACGGAGCTCGTCCACGGCTCTGTGCCCCCTGGACCTCCAGGAGGAAAAGGAGTAAAGAGTGATAGAGGCGGGGGCCTTTCAGGACATGGTGGGTTCTCGTTTCAGGGATGTGTCATCCATGCTGGCGCTTGGCAATGAAAAAATTCTCTCTTCCTGCCCTTCTGCACAGCTACCACCACCACAGTCCCAGCCCTGGCCACGCCTTCCAAGCAAGGGTGCTCCTCTCTGGTCTGAGTTTGCAAGTCAGATGGATAAGATGCAGCAACCAGAACCCCAGGTCCACATTTGTTAAGACTCCACATATTCACACATTTCCTTTGGGATCTCACGTGCTTCTTTCTTAGGTTCCTCATGTCAGTAGAACAAACTATATACACGCACATACACACAAATATATCACACGTGCTGAGTGGAAGTGAAGTTGTTCATGTTATGATCCCAGCTCTGGCATGAGTTTGCTAACTTCTCTTACTCTTTGCTTCAGTTTTCTCTCCTGAGGAATGGGCAAGTTGGCCCCCTGACCTCTGACCTTTGAGGCCCTTTTTAACTTTCATTGCCAGGGGATCAAAAGCAGACTGGTTTTGAGGAAAGCGCTTGGGCTCATTTAGTGGCTGTGAAACTAAGCAATTTAAAAGCTCTCTCTGGCCCCACTTTCCCCACTTGTGAAAAAAAAATGCAGCTAATGTTTCTGTCCAGAATTTTGAAGTAGAAGAGGGACCAGCATTGTGGCATAGTGGGTAATGCTGCTGCCTGCAGTGCCAGCATCCCATAAGAATGCCAGTTTAAGTCCTGGCTGCTTCACTTCAGATCCAGCTTTCTGCTATGCCTTGGGAAAGATGGCCCAAGTCCTTGGGCCCCTGCACCCATGGAAGAAGCTCCAGGCTCCTGGCTTCGAATCGGCCCAGCTTGCTCTGACCATTGTGGTCATTTAGGGAGTGAACCAGTGGATGGAAGACTTCTCTTTTTCTGCCTCTCTATAATTTTGCCTATCAAATAAATAAATAAATCTTTTAAAAAATAGCTTTAGGTAGGAGTGATGTATATGAGGTGGTGGCCAGCAAGGTCTTGGGGTAGGTGAGAGAGGGTGTGTTTTAAAATTTTCTTTCTTCCTTCCTTCCTTCCTTGTTTGTTTGTTTGTTTGTTTAATCCTCTGTTTTCAGGTGAGAGTCCAGTCTGAAGCTGGCTCATACCAGCTTGCCAAAGCATACATGTCCATTGCTTCCCAGCTGTGCATTCACTGGGTCTCCTTATTGCCAGCAATTTTTCGCAGTTGAAATATTTGCACTATGGGAATGGTCAGATGTTGAAAATCAGGCTTTTTCCCCTCCTTGAAAAGTTAGTTGTTGAATGTTACCAGCAATCCACTGGGAGTACCTTTCTAGTTTACTTTGATTCTGATTTCTCTGGGTTTTAAGCATGTTATTCATATAAGCAGTGGCTATAGATAGAGTTGCCAGAGGAGAAATACAGGACATCCAGTTACATTCTTTTTTTTTTTTTCTAGTTTTTTTTTTCCCCAAAGAAACATTTTATTTAAGGAATACAAACTTCATGCATTTCATAAGTACAACTTTAGGAATACAGGGATTCCACCATACCCACCCTTCCACCCACACTCCCATCCCTCTTTCACCTTCCTCTCCCATTCCCAGTCCTATTCTCCAGTAAGATCCATTTTCAATTAACTTTATACACAGAAGACCAATTCTATACTAAGTAAAGAGTTTAACAATTTGCACAAAAAAAAGAAAAAAAAAGCTGTTCCTCAACAATTGAGACAAGGACTGCTCAAAGTCATTTCATCTTGAAGTTAATTTCACTTTTTTTTAGAAACTTAATTGACTTTAAAGAAGCACCCAAGAATGATACATCTTTTATGAGCACTTAGACATAATTATAATACAACTCTTTGAGGACAGAGGTCCTTCATGGGAAGGAGAAGTTAGTGTACAGTGACTCCTGTGGTTAATTTAACAATTAACACTCTTATGTATTATGTCAGTGATCAATTGAGACTCTTGACATGAGCTACCAAGGCTATGGAAGGCTTTTGAATCCACAAACTCCATCAGTATTTAAACAAGGCCATAAGCAAAGTGGAAATTCTCTCTTCCCTTGTGAGAAAAGTGCATCCTTCTTTGATGACCACTTCTTTCCACTTGGGTCTCACCTACTGAGGTCCTTCATGTAGGACACTCTTTGCCACAGTGTCTTGCCTTTCCAAACCTGAAATGCTCTCATGGGCTTTTCAACCACACCATAATGCCTTTAGGGCTGATTCTTAGGTCAGAGTGCTAGTTAAAGCAATTGTCATTCTATGAGCCAGTTACATTCTAACTGCAGATAAATGATGAATAATGCTTTAGGATCATGTCTCTTGCCAAATTGGGATGTAAATATACTTAAAATACTGTTGGTCATCTGAAATTGAAACTGAACTAGGTGCCTTGTATTTTTATTTGTTAAATCTACCCACCTTAGCTCTGGAAAAATCTGGTCCCACAAAGTGAAGGTCATGCCTTCCAAGATGCTGATGGCCCAGGAGAGAGACTTGACCATACAACATTTGAAATCAGAAAGCTAGCTGGGAACTTTGTATGCTATGATCCTCATTATCATCATGGCCACTGTGATGGTGTGAAAGCTTCCTACAAAGTTCATGTGTGGGAGTCTTAATCCCCAGGACAACAGTGGTGGGAGGTGGAATCTGATAAGAGGTGATTATTAGGGTAGAGCCTTCACGAATGGATTGTCATTCGTGGGCATGGTTATCACAAGAGTGGATTTGTTCTAACAGCCAGTTTGGCCCTCTCTTGCTGTCTAGTTCTTGTCCTCCCTTGCCTTTCCACCTGCCGCCTTGAGATGACGCAGCACAAAGACCCTCACCAGAAGCTGCTGCCATACTCTTGGACTTCCTGCCTTCCAGAAGCTTGAGCCAAATAAATCTTGGTTCTCTAGAAATGGCTCAGCTTCAGGTGTTCTGTTACAGCAGCAGCAGATGGACTAAGATGACCCTCAACCCTTTATTCACCGTTGACTCAACAACTATCGTGTGCCACTCACTGTTCTAGCTTCTGAGAGTTTAGCAGCAGACAAAACATAAAACCTCTTTTTTCATAGAACTTCTCGCTGTTTTGGGGGGAGACAGACAATCCATAAGAGAAAACAGTAAAACACAGTGGAGGAGGGTCCTGCGGGAGGGGAGGGCACAGACCTTTCTGGAAAAGCATGTCCTGGGTGGAGGCATCAGCAAGTGCAGCCTCCCTTCTATCCCTCCTTGAATCCTAGCAGTAGCCCAGGGCGGAATGCACTGTCCTGACTCCCAGTCTGGGCCGGAGAAAAGTGAAGATTTGGGAGATTAAATGTCTTGTGCAGGTCAAGAAGTTATTCAACCAATGAGCATTTACTCTCCTGCTCTGAGGTGTGAAGGGACTTAAAAGTGAATGAAAAAAATGACATTGAAAGATAGGTTTGTTTTGGTGTGAAAATGATCAGGAATCCATGCATAGGGTTTTTCCTAACAGACAGTTTCATGCATTTTTTTGATGCCTCCAGTTTTCAGAAAGGTGCTTCTGATTCTGTATGCACTCCACCTGGCTTGGTCTGGGGCAGGCTCATCCCCTCCCTCCCCCCCCCCCCCAGCAGCAGGGCCACTGCAGGCCAGAGAGTCTGGCATGGCACCCACCTGGCTTGTGGCTGCCTGAGCAGCCTGTCTCCACCAGGAAGCTGGTGACTGTGGGGGCAGGGCTGGCAGCGACCCCCCAGGTCCCACTGAGAATGTTGACCTTGCACCTAAAAAGGATACATTGTTTTCAAACAAGGCTTCCTATTCCTGCCAGATAAATGGAGGCATTAACAATGTGCCCAGGTTGTAAAATGTTGGCCCCGGTTTCTAGTTTTTTAGCAGGGAACTTTCTGTCAACAGAGTGGCCTTTTCCTCTCCATTCATAAGGCCCGGCTCTCGTTTCAGGGCTGGAGGTGGCCCCGGGGTGGGTAGAGACACAGTCGGCCCAGCCTCCCAGCCTTGATAACATTGTTATTCTTAGCAGTCTCTGGAATCCCTGTATTCTCAGCAGCTCTGGCTGTCTGGGATCCATTACCTCTGGGGACCTGCCACCAGTGACTGAGACCATGCACCTGCGGGCTCCTTGCTGGTTCTCCAACCCCAGTCCCACGTCCTCCGCACCCCTGGTGCTACCTTGACTTCTTGCTTCTGCCCCAATGCCATTGCTGTGTGTCCGCTCTCTCTCCTTTCCTTTCCCCTTCCAGGCTGCACTCAAAACTTCCCACACCCAAGATGTCCTCCCTACCGCTGTACACCTTGAGCACTGACTTCGCAACAACTCATGGCCTCTTATTTGCTGGTTTCTTCCTAAGAGAGATTTATGCTTTGCGTATGTTGTCACTGCAAAGTGACATGAAGTGCCCTGAAGTGTTTTCATGTGTCTTCACAGCCAGGTGGTCAGTGCAGACTCTTGGAGCCTAATGATCCCAGTGTGCAGTCCTTGAGGGTAGGAGAGTATCTCTTTCCCCCCATTAAGGGATTAAATATTTGCAGTCAAGTGTGTAAAGTGCACTAATCTTGAGTGCACAGCTCAATGTACACACACACATATACACACACAGAGTTGATAACCAACACCCAGATCAGTTGCTGAGATAACCAGTTTTGACATCAGTGAAATGGCTTAAAACGCTTTTTCATCCCACATAGCAAATTCTTGATAGACTTCTTTATTTGTTTATTTATTTGAGAGGCGCGCGCACACACACGCACACACACACACACTGCAATAACCAGAACTGGGCCAGCCCAAGGTTGGGAGCGGGGAACTCAGTCCAGGTCTCTCACGTGCGTTGAAGGAGCCCAGCTACTTGAGCCATCACTACTGCCTCCCAGAGCCTCACACTGGTGGGAAGGAAGCTGGAGTCAGGAGCCTGCAGCCTGGGCTGAGTCTTGAACCCAGGGACTCTGTTCAACATGGGACGCATCTTAACCTACATCTTAGCTGGATGAATACATTTTAAAATTAAACCCTATTATGTTGTGTACCCAGTGATTGCTTCGGAGGGCTGTGCTCAGTTGGCTGGTTGAGGTCTGTGCTTGGTTCTTAATGAGTTAACGGAGTTAGCCTGGGGTTGTATATCAGTAGCTTTGCTTGATGCTGGATTTAAACACAGTGGAAACCCAGTTAAGGGCAGTGCTGTTCAGTACATCAGTATGCCCACTGAGCCAAGGAGACCCATTTATTTTTAATTGAATTAAATTGCTCACAAAATGAAAGTAGCATACTTTCATTAATATTTAATTACATACAGTGTTAAACAATGATTACAAAGAAAACTTTGCAGCTTTTTTTGTGTCTGCTTTTTTATTACTTTGTTGAATGAGATACTTTTATTGGCTGTTTTATGCTTGAAATTTTAAGGGCCCTACTCTTGTACCACTTCAAAAGTGCTTAATTGGCATAACTCAGATGAGTGAGGTAGTAGGTTGGCTGTGATGTTGGCATTGTGTGTATATGATTGTGTGTACATATATATTTGCTATAGCTTCAATCAGTGGGCTAAAAATGGATATTAGTGGGTACAATCAGGGCCTTTGGCAAAGAGGACCTATATTATAGATATCTTAAGGTAAGCCAGCCATGCCCACCCCTCCAGCAATCTCTATGTAAGCTGAGAAATGACATTACTTTTTGTAAGAGGCCATCCCAAAGGAAAGAGAATTCCACTTTGCGTGACAGCTTATTTCTGCTTACTGTCAATTTGATCTCATATTGTAAAGCAGTGATTCTCAAACTTTGGAGTACCTAGGAATTCCTTAAAGTGCTTGTTAAGAAACAAATTCTTTGGTCACATGGCTAGCAATTTTAACTCAGTGGAATCTGCGTTTTCTGCAAGCATCTGCCATATTGGTTCTGATGCCGAAGGTTGGAACATGACACTTGGAGATATTTCATCACGAAGGTAGAGCACAGCATTGAAGAGATCATCTCATCTAGTTTCTCTGACTAAGTATCACATAGAACCTGATTAGATAAATAAAAAGAAAGAGAAAGATTGCTGCTGTGATTAAAACAATGATGAGGTCTCACGGTTCCCATTTCGTCCTTGTCTCCTCTTGGCCTTGTTGTGGCAGGTTAGGGCCCCAGAACCAAAGCACTTGGAGGTGCAGTCTGGAAATGCCTCAGTAAATGCTGATGTCAGTGTTGACTGGTTAGGTAAATTTATAACATCATGCAGGAGTTGTCTCAGAGGTGTCCAAAGATAATGTAGCTTCTGGGAGAAGTGGTGCAGAATCCCTGTCATAGAGGGATTGGAAGCAGTCATAGGCTGCCACAGCAAAGATAGTTGCCTGCTCATTCATTTATTCATTCATTCATTCAACAAAATGTACTGAATGACCATGATGCAATGGACCTCAGGCTGGCACTGAGGATCCAGCAGCAGTGGGTGACACAGACACGGTCCCTGTCCTCTCGAGACTTGTGTCCTGCTGGGGAGATAGAGACGGCAGATACGCAAGCAAACACATCAAGGTTATGGACAACACAAAGCAGCCATGGGTTCGCCAGAGAAGGTCTCCCAGAAGAGGTGATATTTGAGTGGACACCTGAATGATGAGAGAGAGACCCCCTTGGGGAGAACCAAGAGCAGGGACTTTGGTGCAGAAGTCTCAATACTTGGAGGTAGGAGTGAAGAAAAGATAGAAGGCAGGAAAGCTGTAGCATAGAGAGCAAAAGTCCGATATGACATGTAGGTAGAGAGAATAGCAGAAGTTTGGCTGTTATGGAGGCCATTCTGACTTTGGGTATGTCGTTGAGCAAGTGACCATGCTAGACTATGTTTGCATAAATTTGTGTGTCATCCTTGCACAGGTGCTGTGCTAACCTTCTCTGTATCATTCCAATTTTAGTATATGTCCTGCTGAAATGAGCACATAGACTATATTTTCAAACTGATGCAACCACATCTTCCCTCTTCTACTTTCTTCTGCAATGTGAGTTTCTCTCTCCCTTCTTCAAACAGTGAAGTTTTTTTCTCTACTGTATCTTAAATCTGGGTGGGCCCTGTAACTGCTTTGGCTAATAAAATCTGCACATGCTCTGCAAGTTTCAGGAATGCCCCTCAATTGGCCTGGCAGAGTCTTGTTCCTGCTCCTTGGAACATTCACTCTTGGGACCCTCACTTTTTTTTTAAGAATTTATTTGAGAGGTAGAGTTGCACAGAGAGAGGGAGAGACAGAAAGGTCTTCCATCTGCTGGTTCACTCCCCAAATGGCCACAACTGCCATCAGCTGGGCTGATCTGAAGCCAGGAGTCAGGAGCTTCTGCCTAGTCTCTCACGCAGGTGCAGGGACCCAAGCACTTGGGCCATCTTCTACTGCTTTCCCAGGGCACAACAGATAGCTGGATTGGAGGAGGAGCAGCCAGGACATGAACAGGCGCCCATATAGGATGCCAACACTGCAGGCAAAAGCTTAGCCAACTACACCACAGCACCAACCCCATGGCCCTCCCTGTTATGACCCAGCCACCACACTGTGAGGAGCCCTGGCTGCATGAAGAGACTAAATGTGGGTACTGTGGTTGACAATGCTAATTAAACTCAGCAGTCATGCTAGTCCAGAAGGGTCCCCAGTGTGGGTGTCCAGTTCCATGGAGCCTTCAGATATTTGCAGCCCAGCCAGCACCTGACTGTAAGTGCAGGGAAAAATCCTAAATGAAAACCACCCAGCAGAGCCCAGTCATCCCAGAGGACCAGGAGGAATCATAACAGACTCTTATAAGCCATTATGTCTTGGAGGTGGATGCTTATTCAGACATAGCCATCTGGACCAGTGACTGTTCAACACTGAGATGCCCTCATAATGTTTGTCTGGGGTGCTAGTATAGTTCTCTTCCCCATTCTATTGTATTGCCACAAATCTCTCTCCTTAGAAACAATCTTTTTAATAAAATTGTTTTAAAATTAAAAATTTTGATTAACATATAATACTTGTACATTTTGATATAGACATCCTTTTTAAATAATTTATTTGAAAGGCAGAGTGATGAGGGAGGGAGAGAGAGAGAGAAAATGTTCCATCTACTGGTTCTCTTCCCAAATGGTTGCAATTGCTGGTACTGCTCCAGGCTGAAGCCAGGAGCCCAGAGCTCCATCCAGGTCTCTTACATGGGTACAGGGGCCCAAGCATCAGGGCCATCCTCTGCTGCCTTCCTAGGTGCGTTGACAGGGAGTTGGCTGGAAAGTAGAGAAGCCAGTATTCCAATAGGTGCTCCAATGTGGAATGCTCAAATTGCAGGTGACAGCCTAGGTCACTGTACCACACCACTGGACCCTGCTATAAATAAACCTCTTAATGGAGAAGCTCTGAGCCAGTGAGAAGCTCAGCAGAGCTTTTAAGACAACCCATTTTCAAAACCTAAGTTGTTTTCACTCTGGATGATTAACTCCTTGTTCTAAGAATTTTAGTAACTTTTATTTTCTCAAATGCTTCTTTGATTATGTGTTCTTCTTGTTCTAAGAGCTTAAACATTACAGGGAAATGTAAGCTTGAGTTCAGAAAAGCCTCCCACAAGATGATTTGTCATGGGCAGAAAAGATGGATGGCTTTGGGTGAGCAGCTGTATACCCTAGAGTTTACTAGGAAGGCCTGGACAGGGAATTCAGAAGAGGATTATATCCCATTCTACCATCTACCCAATTGTGCAACTTGAGTCAAAAGCTTAATTCTGTTTTCTCATCTATAAACTGGGAGCATAACCCAAGTAGGGGTAGAGAGAGAACTAAGTGATTAACTTTTGCAAAGTATCCAACGCACAGTAGACTCTTGGAAAAAGTTTCCGTACTGCTCTCCTCACTTTCTCTTCCTCTCCATCCCTGTCTGTTACAATGCAGAGCTGTGGAGCACAGAAAGAGGGGCTGGGTAGATGAGAAGGCTGCAGTGGAGGCTGGAGCCCAACAAGCATCACGCTCGATTGAGTCATGGAAGTTGGGAAGGAGAGCAAAGGTCCCGCTCAGAAATCCTTGGAGGCTTATGTTTCTCCATTTGCTGGGTGATTCATGATCTTGTGGCTATTTCAGGTTATTGTTAATTGGCCTTTTAGTCTACAAAGCACTCTCACATACCTTATTGCATTTAATTTTCACAATAACCATAGGGCAGTTATTATTTTCTTCATTTTGCAAATGAGCTAAGTAAAGCTCACAATAGTTAAGAAATGAGCTCCCCCAGGGAGGCAGAAGCAGTCTTAAGATGAACCCAGATGATCTTCCTTCTCTGTTGGTGCAGCCCCACTGTTATGTGCTGTCTCCTGTCAACAGTTGTCAAGTTGGTAGCACAATCATGGTTTGCTCATCAAGAGATTCAGTTAGAGGAACTTTTAAAGAGAGACTTCTGGGACTAGAAAAATAAGTAAGGATCGTAGCCCTTGCTACTGCAATAGAACTGTTATTTAGCATAGAAATGAGAAAAGAGCTTTCTGATCAACCCTTTATATCTTTCTGGTTCTCTGGCCTTTAATGCTATCACTCCAGCAATTCCATTCACCCTACTTGATGTGCATCCCTTGACCCTAACACCATGTTGCTGTCACTCACTTGACTTAAGGTCCCATATTTCTGTTCCCCAGTTGAGATTCTAAGGGTCCATCCCTACTGGAGCTCCCTCATGTAACATATGAACTCCTTCTCCCCTTCTCTCCTCATCACACTTGTCTAGCAAAACCCCACCCCTAGTTAAATTTAATTCCTAATCTACATGGCACCTGCCCATACTAGTGAACATGATTGCAGAAGTGCCAATCAGATGAGTAGCCTGGGTTTAAATTAAGGATGACTAACTTCAAGTTTGCTCTCAATGTTGCCTCTCAATTCTACTGTAATTGCCTAGTGCGTTCACTTTCCGTTTGGCCTGTACAGCTATTTCACACCCTCACCACTTTCCTCAAATATTTAATAACTGTCCTTCCATTCACACTCGGAAGGGAAATTCCATGCACTTTACAACCATGTCTGCCCACTTCTCTGCCTTTGTGCTGTGTATTCTACCTTTGATGTACAGACTGCTAGCTAAGGAGAGCTTTTTCATTTTACTATTTGATACTGCAAGTAGCCTGGAGTCCTGATACTCAAAAGTCATCACTCCAGTAATGCTTCCATGTTATTCATTTCTTCCTTTCTAATGTAGCAGTCCCATTAGCATTCAACCATTGCTAGCTCTTTTTCCATCTTACAATAAGATCACCACCTTGACCTCTTATTGCCCTATAGCTTCTTCTCTATTTCTTTGTTCTCCTTTATGGCAATACTCAAAAGAGTCGGTGATGTTCAATGTTACAATTCCTCTTCAATGCACACTCCTGTCTGGTCTGCCTTTCTTTTTCACCAAACCACCCAGACTTCCCTTTTCAGTGTTGCTAATGTTGGCCATGTTCTTAACTTCGGTGGTCAGTTCTCAATCCTCAGTTCTTCGGCCTTCAGAAGTGTTTGACTTCTGACACACCAGTGGCTTCCTCCTCCTTGAAGCATTCACAAGGCTCTTCTGGTACCACACGTTTTTGGGTTTCCTCTGATTCACTCACCTCTCCTTCTCATTCTCCTTTGCTGGTACCTGCTTATTCTTCTGACCTCTAAACACCAAAGAACATCACAGCTCCATCTCAGACTCCTGTATTCATTTCTCTATTTTCACTACTCCAGTGATCTTATCTCATCTCTTTCAACAAGCTGATGACTCTTTGTTATTGGCTGAATTGTGTCTTCTTAAAATGCATGTGTTGAAGCCCTAATCTTCAGTGTGATTATATTTAAAGGGAGGGCCTTTGCATGGGTGATTAAGTTAAAGATGAGACTATTAAGGTGGGTCCTAATCCAATCTGATTAGTGTCCTAAGAAGAGGAAATTTATATACACAAAAGACACCAGGTAATAATAATAGACAGAATTAAAAAGGAGGGAATGTCCAACATGGGAAGCGGGATACACAGCAGACTCATAGAATAACAATTACTTTAAGTAACATTCTGACCTCAGAATCAGCCCTTAAGTCTTCTTGGTCTGGCTGAAAAGCCTGTGAGAGCATTTCAGGCATGGAAAGCCAATTCATTGTGGCAAAAAAAAAAAAAAGTCCTACATGAAGGATCTCTGTGAGTGAGACCCCAGCAGAAAGAAGTGGCCATCAAAGAAGGAAGTACTTTTCTCTGATGGGAGGAGAGAACTTCCACTTTGCTTATGGCCTTGTCTAAATACTGACAGAATTTGTGGACTCAAAAGGCTTCCATAGCCTTGGCAGCTCACATCAGAAGCCTCGGGTGGTCATACATAAGAGTGGTAATTGTTAAATTAACCACAGGAGTCACTGTGCACTAACTCCCCATGCAGTACCTCTGTCCTCAGTGAGTTGTATTATGATAGTTAACTGCAAAATTAGTTCTCAGTTTGTGTGTGTGTGTGTGTGTGTGTGTGGTTGTGCAAACTGTTGAAATCTTTACAAAGTTGGTCTTCTGTTTACAAAGTTAATTGAAAATGAATCTTAATGGAGAATGGGACTGGGAAGGAGAGAGGGAGAAGGAGGAGGGGTGAGAGTGTGGGTGAGAGGGGGTGTATGGTGGAAAGAAGAATAACTATATTCCTAAAGTTGTATTTATGAAATTTGTATTCCTTAAAAAAATAATAAAAAAAGACACCAGGAATGCATGACCATTTAAGGACACAGCAGGAAGGCAGCTTTGCAAGTCTCAGGGAACGCCAAACCTGCCCGCATCTTGATCTTGGATGTTCAATCTCTGGAACTGTAAGAAAACATGTTTCTGTTGTTTAAAGCACACTACCTGTGGTATTTTGTTATGGCAACCAAAGCAAAGTAACATGCTCCCAAATTCACATCTCTAGCCTAGAACTCTTCCTAGAGCTCCTATATCTAACTGCCTTCTAGCCATCTTAACTTGCATCGTGGATAGGTGTCTTTGGCTTAGCATGATGTTCTCCCCCAAACCTATTACTCCATCAGTCTTCCTCATCCTAGTAAATGATCACTCCATGTTTTTTGATTACCCCCAAAGCTTGGAGTCACCTATGATAAACAGTCTTTCTTTCTCTTCTCATGTTCTATATTGAAACCATAGGCACATATTTCCAACTCTTCCTTAAAATTATACTCAAATATATGTTGTTTGATACCATCATCATGCCACTGCCTTGGTCCATGCTCTATTATCTATCACATGGGATGGTTCAGTAGCCTGCTATCTGTTCTTTTTCTTTCTCAGTCTTTCTCAGTCACCAACTTCTCAGTCTACTTATTACTCTAGGCAGAATTATACTGTGAAAACGTGTTGAGTCACATGACTCCTCATCTCAAAACCATACAATAATTACTCTTCTCTTGCTCAGAATACAAAGTCAAAGTCCTTAAATTCCCCTACTTCTCTGACTTCATCTCCCACTCTCTTCTCTCCCACCCACGTGGCTTCAGAATCCACATTTTCTTCAGATGGGTTTCTCCAACTCCAGCGCCAGGATCTTTGCACTGATTACTTCATTGGCCTCAAATGCTCTTCCCTTTAGTTACCTGTTGCTCCTGCAGGTCTCTGCCTAAGCCGTCTTCTCAGGGAAGTCTCTTCCATGACCACCCCCTCTACCTCTGCCTTGCATTTCTTGACCTGCTTTCCTCCACATATCTAATTCTCTTTGTATCTTGTTTATTCTTTCATTCACTGTCTCTCTGCCTCTGCTAACAGGCAAGCTACACACAGGCACTCGTTGAGGATAAGTTTGATGAAGGCTCTATACTTTCTTAGTAGATTTCAGTGCCTTGAACAGTGTTGGGCTCATTGTGGAACCTCAGTAAACAAATTCAACTCATTTGTGGAATCAATTAGTGAATGAAACTAGTAGAAATCTTGATGGTTGGCCGGCGCTGTGGCTCACTTGGCTAATCCTCCACCTGCGGCACCGGCACCCCAGGTTCTAATCCTGGTTGGGGTGCCGGGTACTAGTCCCGGTTGCTCCTCTGCCAGTCCAGCTCTCTGCTGTGGCCCGGAAGGGCAGTGGAGGATGGCCCAAGTGCTTGGGTCTCTGCACCCACATGGGAGACCGGGAAGAAGTACCCGGCTCCTAGCTTCAGATAGGCGCAGCAACGGCCATAGCGGCCATTAGGGGAATGAACCAATGGAAGGAAGACCTTTCTCTCTGTCTCTCTCTCACTGTCTATAACTCTCTCTCTGTCTCTCTCACTCACTGTCTAACTCTGCCTGTCCAAAAAAAAAAAAAAAGTCTTGATGGTTAGGTTGAATAATATAGAATAAATGTAATTAGGAGGAAAGACTTCATGAAGTTCTTGAGTAGAATTTGTTGACATTGGTAACTGCACCAATTCTTTTAATAACTGCTGTTTCTTCTTTCTTTCTTCCACTTAAAGTTTTAGCTGGAAAGTTTCTATTCATTCTTCTGGACATGTCGTGTTCATCTTGCCCTGACTTCTCAAGCTAGGATTAAACCTCAAGTCTTCTATATCCATCAAATGTGTTTCTGCTTTTGTTACAGTACTATGAGTTATTTTTTTAATTATTTACTTTTTTCTATAAGAGAGAGAGAAAGAGAGAGGGAGAGAGAGAGAGAGAGAGAGAGATCCTCCATGTGCTGATTCACTCCTCAAATGTCACTATAGTCAGGGCTGGGCCAGGCCAAAGCTGGGAGCTTAAAACTCCATCCAAGTCTCCTATGTGGGTAGAAGGGACTCATCTAATTCCTGGCATGCACATTAACAGAAAGTTGGAATAGGAGTCGAGCAGGACTCAAACCCAGGTGCTTCAATATTGGATGTGAGGTGTCCCAACCACTAGGCAAAATGCTCTCTTCATTGCAGGTTTTTAAATGGCCATTTCCTGTACAAAGCTGTGAGCCCCTTGAGATCAGGGACTGTGATGTCTAGTTTTTAAACCTCATTTGCTAGCATTACACATAGCACATGTACTACCAAGTACTTGATTTCAATAACTTGAAAGTAGGAATTACGGATTCTCTTAAGGTGCACATAAAGAATTTATTGACAGGTTGGTGTTGCAGTGTAGCTGGTAAAGCCACTCCCTGTGATACCAGCATCCCATGTGGCTACTGGTTTGTGTCCTGGCTGTTCCACTTCTATTCTAACTCCCTGTTAATGGCCTGAGGAAAGCAGCAGAGGATGTCCCAAGTGTTTGGGCCCCTGCCACCCATGTGGGAGACCTGGATGAAGCCCCTGGCTCTTGGCTTCAGCCCGGCCCATTCCTGGCCATTGCAGCCATCTGGGAAGTGAACCAGTGCGTGAAAGATCTTTCTCTGTCTTTCCCTCTCTCTCTGTAGCTCTGACTTTCAAATAGAAAAAGATACATATTTTAAAAAATTTATCGCCAAGAAAAATTAGATTGCAGGTCATTAAAAGACTTGTAAATTTGGTTACTGTAGTGATCTGAAGTCTGTGATGCAGTGCAGGGAGTGACAGATGCCAGAATACCACATTTGAACAAGTTTTCTACTAACTCAGAAGAAATAAAGGTAGATTAAGGAAGCTGTAGACCATGAATTTGACAATGTTGAGCTGTAACCTATGATTCTCAGGAAGTTCCTAAGAAAAAAATTTGTATTCAGCAAGAGCCAAGGTGCCCTCACAGAGAGCAAGTTTGAAGGAAATGAGCTTGGTGGCTATGGAGGTGGCCTGGAGGTATTGGGTAAAGTACCTCTTTGCTTGATGCTTGGGGATAAGAAGGAGAAAGAAGGCCTGGATGGAGACAAGTAGAAAAACATGGCAGACAAAGGTGCAGATTAAATTATAGTTCTGTTTGTATCTTATTATGTGACTTTGAGCCAGTTACATATACTCTTGACATACTGGTGTCTTCTTTTATAAAATAGGATTGTGGGTACTTGCCTCTCCCTAAGGACTGCAATGAGGATTGAAACAAGATAATCTAGGCAGAGTTTTTCTTGGGACACATATAAAAAGGAATCAGGGAGTGTGTGTGTGTGTGTGTGTGTGCCTGTGTGTGTGATGTTTAGTAGAGATTATGGTTGAGGTCCAGTTTGAGGTGCAAACTTTTGCTATTTGATCAATGCATCCATGGGAGACCCAGATGAAACTCCTGGTTCCTGGCTCACTCCAGATGGCCGCAATGGCTGGAGCTAGGCTGAACTGAAGCCAGGAGTTAGGAGCTCCCATTTGAGTTCAAAGGCCCAAAGCACGTGGGCCATCTTCCATTGCTTCCCCAGGCTATCAGCAGAGAGCTAGATAGGAAGAGGAACAGCTGGGACAGAAACCGATGCCCAGTGGGCAGAGGCTTAGCCCACTACACCACACTGCCAGCCCCACAGCTACTCCAAATGGAATTCATGACTCCCGGCTTCAGCGTGGTGTGGCTCCAGCTGTTGAGGCCATTTAGGGAGTGAACCAGAAGATGGGAGATCTCTCTCCCTCTCTTCTTACCTCCCTCACTCTCTTTCTCTCTCTCTCTCTCTCTCTCTCTCTCTCTCTCTCTGTCACTCTGCCTTTCAAATAAATAAAAGAAATGAATGAAAAACAGTGTATTCCAAAGAAGAAGGAACTTAAAATCAAGTCAAACTGATGTCGTGCCAAGTACAGGGGATTTTTAGTTCCAGAGAAGAAAAAAGATAATGTCAGAACATTGTAGTTATCTTCAAATACAGTATTCACCATGTGGAAGAAGGATTGTTTCTGGGATGACTGGAAGACACTGCTAAGAGAGCCATGTGATGTTAGGATGAGCAATTTGAAACTTGAGGAGGTGCTGAGGTCATCTTGGCAGGAAGTTATCCAATGAGGGGTGCATAGTCATTGGCCAAGGACGTTACAGCGATGTCAGGGGTTATATGGAGCTGAAACAAATGGCCCCTTCTCACTGGGAGATGCTTAGGTCGGACTAGCTGAGGTCATGAGGTTAGTGGTCTGTGGAGTGCCATGATGTCTCTGACCTCCTCAGTGGGCAGGAGTGAAATGTTGGTTGTGTTGACAGAAGAAAAACGAGGGGAGGGCATTTGGCCTAGCTGTTGAGATCCCGGTGGGATGCATCCTACAGCAGAGGACGTGGATTCAGTGCCCTTCTCTGGCTCCCGAACACAGCTTCCTGCTCATGCAGGCCCTGGGAAGCTGTGACGATGGCTCTGTGGATTAGAATCTTGTCAACCACGTGGGAGACCTGGATTGAGGTCCTGAATCCTGGCTTCTGCTCCTGGCTCGTCAGGGGCTGTTGCAGGTATTTGGAGGGGTTGTGGGGGTGGGGTGTGGTGAACAGCAAATGGGAACACATGTGCTCTCTCTGCCTCTCAAATACATAAATAAAACATCTTTAAAAAGAAAAATGGTAACTTTCCCAGAAGCCACTAAAATGTGAATCTAAGTCAAAATTCTTTTCTTGTTCTATGAAGATACTAAAATTTCAAACTTTTTAGTTAAAATATGTGAATAAAGCAAACTCATGAGCTTGATATAAGCCCACAGTTGGCAACATGTCAGTGTGGATAGAGGCCTAGTGGAAGGGATGGTTATCACTACTACCACCCCTCAGCAACCCGGGTACCCCTGAAGGCTTTAGTCAGACGACTCCTGTGCCAATAGAGAGACTACAGCCCTCTATGTAGTGTATGGTTACTTTGTACTATCACTATCTAAATCCTTATCAACCCTACAGATTGAAGGTACCATGAGTTAGGACCATGTGTAAAATAGCTTTGGGTTCCAAAGCTTTTAGCATAGGTCTTTTTTTTTTAAATGATTTATTTATTTGAAAGTCAGAGAAGGAGAGAGAGAGAGAGAGAGAGAGAGAGAGAGAGAGAGAGAGAAATCGATCCATCTACTGGCTCACTCCCCAAATGGCTGAATCCAGGAGCCAGGAGCTTCATCAGGGTCTCCCATGAGGGTGCAGGAGCCCAAGAACTTGGGCCATCTTCTGCTGTTTACCCAGGTGCACTAGCAGGGAGCAGGATGGGATGTGGAGCGGCCAGGACATGAATGGGCGCCCATATGGGATGCTGGCATTACAAGTGGTGGCTTAACCCTATGTTATCTCACCAGCCCATAGCATAGGTCTTTAAATAGAGATGGTATCTATAGCATATTTACTGAATCAATTAATAAAAACTTTCTACTAAGTAGTTTCCAAGGAATTAATTATGTTAGTGTTAAACAGTCCAATCCATGATTTGACATCGTGTGTCATGTTTTTCAGTCTTTCCAAGTTCAGCCTACCTGTTGCAATGAATTTTTAGAGTTTAATAATTTGCATTGAAAGGAAAATTAGAGAAAAAATAATTTCCATTTCCAAAGGGAATTAACCCAGTCCAAATGACTTTGTTAAGAGGCTACAATGTGGCAGTAGAGCCAGGCATTTTAGGGATTATACAGATAACTGGAATTTGAAGCCCACTTGTAAGATGCTGTCAGTGTTGTGAGATAAAGTGGGGAAAAATTTGATGGTTGAGGGTGAGAAGACTGAAAAGGACAGGATATTAAATGAGAGAGAACTCAGAATCATTATGGGGGCTGGAGTCCTGGTAAAATCAATGGTTAGTGAATATTTCCTGATAGCACAAATAAATATATAACTCTTAAAAATGGAGAAGTTGAGGGGCCAGCGCTATGGTGTAGCAGATTAAGGCACTGCCTGCAGCGCCATCATCCCTCATGGGTGCAGGTTCAAGACCCAGCTGCTCCACTTCCAATCTAGCTCCCTGCTAATGGCCTGGGAAAAGCAGTGGAGGATGGCCCAAGTTGCTTGGGCCCCTGACCATGTGGGAGACATAGATGAAGCTCTTGGCTCCTGGCTTTGACCTGGTGCAGCCCTGGCTGTTGCAGCCATTTGGGGAATGTACCAGTGGATGAAAGATTTCTCTCTCTCTCTCTCTCTCTCTCTCTCTCTCTCTCTCTCTCTCTCTGCCTCTGCCTGTCTTTCTCTGTAACTCTGCCTTTCAAATAAATAAATAAATCTTTAAAAAATGGAGAAGTTGAATACTTAGTTTTGCTATCTGCTCTGGGGGCAATCTCGTATGCCTCTTGGTGTTACCACTGAAATCTTCAGTGAAGTCCACTCCATAGACATTTGTTGGATGAGAGGCACTTGGGATAACAAAAGGAAAAAGGCCATTTTCCCTTTAGGGATTCACAAAGTGGAATAGCAGGGAGACTGAACGTTTTGCAGAAGCAGCAAATAAGGACCAGAATGACGATTTGAAAACCGATTTCCTCCTGCTTGGTGAAAGGGGATTTGAGCCAATTTTCGCTTAAATCCTAAAGGACTAGGAAACCACAATGAGGTGAGGAACTTGTGGTCAGACAGGCAGCTGCTCTGCTGTTTCACATGGAAAAGAGAAATACAGTTTGAGAAAGCAAGCAGGTGGATGTGGGGTGAGGAACAAACAACAATTCAAAGATACCCACATTTGCTTTGTGTGAATGCAAGACACTGCAGTGCAGTTGATGGCTGGAAGTGATTGGTGACAGCAATTTGTTCTCTGGACAAATGGAATTAGCAATGATGGCAGAATATTTTTGAGGCAGTATCCTTGAGGAAGGTGGAGGCCCGGAAGCTCAGGAATATTTGAGGATATAAGCAAGAGCTTTAGGTTAGAGGTGATAATAGGAGCCATGAAATGGAAGTCTTCAGAAAGACTGATGTGTGAGACCACAATTAAGAGCTGATAGGAAGCCAAAGACAGGGAGGAAGATTAAGCGGAGAGCCAGGTGGAAAGCCCAGAGGTTAAGATAGTGGAAAACTAGGAAGAAGGGACCTTTGATAAATGACAGATCAACATTATCAAATGCAGCGAAGAGAGGATAGGGGACATAGATAAAGGGGAGCTGACTGGATTTATATTAATATAAAATATTTTCATTTGTGTGCAGACACAGGATTCACACATCCTAATCATGGTTGTGTTGTTGGAGTTGCAAGGTATAGAAAATATTTCATTCTTAAACATATTTCTAAAGATTTATAGTCTTAAAGGTAAGGCGAAGGTTGAACCAGCCCAAACATATGCATAGATTGAATAATTATGGCAGTATTTTCATAAGACAACATTCTAGAAAAATGTCTGATAAACTTAAATTCAACTAAAAAATTCAGTTATTCCTTAGAGCTCAGTATAACAAGATATCCCTGGAGACTAAATAGAAGGAATTCAAACGTAATGTCTAAGATATATATATATATATATATATATATAATATATATATAAAACCTAATTTTTAACACACCCCTGTTCCCCAAATCTAGCCCTTAAAAATCTAGTAGAAAAGTAACTGTATATGTGATTGCTGGTGCTTTGCATAAAAATAACCTCATTCTGATGTCTCCATACTCCTAGCTGTCAATGTTCTTCCCCAGTTTTCCATTGGGAATTCCTCCCTGGGCACCTGCCTCCAAGGGTTTCTCCATCACTGCCTTGTTGCTGTAGCCCTCTTTCCTCTTCAGCTTATCCTCTCATTTCTTCTTTGCTCTTCTCCATTTCTCAGTTCCTGTTTATTTCTCTGCTTCTTACATGCAGAATTTCCAGTTATTTCTCTATTGTACAGATCTTCATCTTCTACCCCTTGAGACGTAGGAAAGCTGTGCAGTAACTGACCAGAGAGAAATGCTTTCTTTCATTATTTGGAAACAGGTCAGCAGTTGCATATCAATTAGAGAAACAGGAAACTAAAGATGAAGCACAAATCCTGTCTTTTCTGTCTGTGATTCTATTGAGTCCCTTCTGTAGATTCACTTGCTGAAGATGTATAGCAGTGACCTTCACAGAGAGGCTAGGAGGCCTTCAATCCATGGAAGAGAATTGACCAAGGATTCCAGACACTGTGCCTGATATCCATTACCATAATCACACCAAGGCCATGCTCTCCACAGGCTTCTCCCAGCCAGTGACTAAGTAAGTATGGCAGGAATACTAGGGTAGATTGGACCCTAGGAGACCCAGGACTCCACCAATGGCTGGCTTTGCTTTGAAGACTTGCTGAACCTTCCCTAGACCACACAACAATCTAGGAAGCTTCTACCCAACCTGTTGTCCTCTCCTCTCCTCTCCTTCCTTGGGATCAGGCCTGCATCACTGTCTGGCAGCTCTCCCAGAATTCCCTGGTCCATTCACCACTTCCTACCCTAGGACTTGCCACTAGTGACATCTTGTTTTCTTGGTGTCTGCTTCTCAGAGGATTTGAACTAACACACAGACCTTAAAGAGTGAAGCATGCAGGGCTGCAGATCCTAAACCTTGGTGCTTTCACTAGCAGTTGGTTCTGCCCACACAACCTACATCAGAACAGTTGAACCGAAGTGATCTTATTTGCAAAAGGAATGGTGGTGGCTGAGCAAGCAAACCTGGTGAAGAGTCACCAAGATTTGTATTGAAACCTGTGATGAGAAAGTCAAATTCTAGAAGACTTTACTGAAACTTTACACTTGACTCCACTCACTTGGCGTAGTATTTCTCTTTCCTACTCACATTTCACACAAGGGATAGGACAGAGTGAATAAGCTTTGATTGGGTAGAGTCTGATTCTCTGATCTCTAACAGAATTATACAACATTGCCTACATATCTGAGAGAAAAGACTGACTCAGTATTACTGTGAAATTGTCCTGACTCAGAGAACAGAAAGTTAGAAATATTTGGTTTTCTGCAAATGATCTATAAAACTATGAGATAAAATTTTTCACTTATCAGATCAGCAAATATTTAAAATATTGATCTCATCCAGTGTTGGTGAGGGGATCCGGAAATAAGCAACTTCTTCATACTTGCTAGGAGTATAAATAGGTAAAAACTTTTAGTAAAGTTAATTTGTCAAGATCTATCAAAATTAGAGAAGGATACAATTTAAGGTTTGAAATCTTTCCTACAGAAACACTTATACATAAAGAGCATAAAGAACCTGTGTACAAGGTTGCTAATTACAGGGTTGCTTGTAATACCAACACAGGTAGCAATCTCTATGGCCAGCAGATAAGACTGTTTGAATAAATTATATTATATCCATACTGTGGAGTATTATGCAACTGTTAACAGGGCTGCCACCAGCTAATAGGCCATTTTTTGTAAATTAGAGAATGTTATCCCTAGGCAAACAAAGCACATGCTAGCACTTGCAGTCTGGTGAATGCAACATGGGCTAGATTTTAACTGCCATTCTTCTGCTTTGCCAGGTACTCCCCTACAATGGGCAATCAGAACAGTATTTAGCAACCCTGGCTGTTAGAATAATAAGAGAGTGTGATATAGAATGACGTGGAAGGCTGTTTACAAAACTGCTAACCTCTCTTTGTCAAGGGAAATCAACAGAAAAAAAGCAAAGAAAGTGGAAGAGTGTGTTAGTTGTCTGTTGCTGCTGCTACATTTCCCTAAACCCTAGTGTCTAAAAACAGCAGATATTTCTTCTGTGACAGCTTCTGCAGGCCATGGTTCCTGGCACAGCTTAACTGGGTCCTCTGACACAGGGTCTCTCACAAGGCTGCCCCCAAGGTGTCTGGCTGGGTGGCTCCAGCAGGGAAAGTCAGCATCCAGACTCATGCAGGTGGCCATTGGCAGGGTTTAGTTCCTTGTCTGCTGTTGCACTGGGGCCTCAGGACCTCGATGACTGTTTGCTGGAGGCAACCACAGTTCCTTTGTCTTCTCCATAAGGTCACTTGCCCCCCACGTGACAGCCAGTTTCCATCAGTGACCCAGTGAGAAGAGCCGCAGAGACAGTGCCAGCACGGTGGAAGTCACAGTCTTCTTACCCGACCTTAGAAGTGACATCCCTCACTTTTGCAGAGTTCATTCTGTAGAAATAAGTCCCATGAGCAAGAATACCAGGAGGTTGGAGGCATTTGGAACCATGTCAGAAGCTGCCTACTGCAGCAGCATTTGCATAGAACTGCAGATATGTAAAGAGTTATCTGAGTGAATGGGGGTGGGAGGGTTATTTTGTAATATTTTTTCAAACTGAAAGAAAAGTGGTAAGAATATATCTGTGCACCTAAGTTTAACTAATTGTTTCCATTTTGCTCCATTTCCCTCTGGCAATCTTTTTCTTTTTACATTCGTTCATATATACATGCATATTATTTTTTCTTTCTGAATTATTTGAGAGCTAGCTGGAGATATTGGGTCCTTTTATATATCTCTTTTTTTTAAGATTTATTTATTGATTTGAAAGTCAGAGTTACACAGAGAGAGGAGAGGCAGAGAGAGAGAGGTCTTCCATCCCATGGTTCACTCCCCAGTTGGCCACAACAGCCAGAGCTGCGCTGATCCGAAGCCAGGAGCCAGGAGCTTCTGGGTCTCCCACATGGTTGCAGGGGCCCAAGGGCTTGGGCCATCTACTACTGCATTCCCAGGCCATAGTAGAGAGCTGGATCAGAAGTGGAGCCACCGAGTCTCGAACTGGGGCCCATATGGGATGCTGGCGCTTCAGGTCAGGGTGTTAACCTGCTGCACCACAGCACCGGCCCCCTCTTTATCTCTTAATATCTCAGTTTATTGTCTGAGAACAAGACAGTCTTTTATACAACCACAGTAAAATATTAAAAGCAGAACATTAAACAATATGATATTAATACAGAATCCATATTGAAATTTCACCGAATTTCCAGGAATTCCTTTATAGCCATCTTTTTTTTCCCCCTTGGTCCAGGATCCCACACAAGATGATGCGTTTCCTTTAGCTGTCACGGCTCTTTAGTCTGATCTAATCGGGAACAGTTTCTGAGCCTTTCTGTGCCTTTCTTGATCTCTACAGGTTTCAGAGCACAGACTATTTGGTAGAGCATCCCTCAAGCAGGGTCTGGTTGGTGTTTCCTCACAATTAGATTTAAGTTTTCCATTTGGGGCAGTAATAGTACAAATGCATTGTTGACAAGGGGTGCATTTAATAAATATGCATGATGAGAATTTGTTTTAATAAGATTTACTTTTGTAGTTGAGACTGAAGATTTTAGTACTAGGAGGAAAGAAACCCCTCTTTCTCCACTATTGCCAATTGCTCTGATTTCTCCCGTAAGTGACAGATACTGCTTTTGGTGTTTACAGTGGATACTGACCAGGGGGCTATTTATTCTCACCATTCTTCTGATCACAGCACTCTCCTGGTTGCTTTAAAGAATAGGCCAGACAGGGGCTGGCAGTCCTCAGTTAGCTAAATAAATACTTTGAAAATGAAGTTTTAACACAGGGAATGACTTAATAATCTTTCATGGCTATCACCTGTGATGTGGATTTCAGCGGGAGCATGTCAGCAAAAATTCAGCTCTAGTTCTCGCCAACGTTACCTGGCCAAGGATAACATTAGAGATTCAGCTAATCTTCAAAGGACAAGGAGAACTTTCTAATTTTAGAACCGGCATTTATTAGGGCTTCAGATGGATGCATGATTGCTCTGAAACACTGCAGCCAGAAGAATAACAACTAAACGTAGGACAGCTTCATTTCCGGCAAGAAGAAATAACACGAGTGGGATTGAAAGAGACGGAAATCCATTAGAGACAGAACCTGAGAATGCACCCCATCCAAAGGTGTGTGGCTCCTCCCTGGTCCTCCGTGGGCTTCTTCATCGTGGCAGTTGATGCACACTTTGTGAAGCCTGACTTTTGCCTTCTGAATTTCCCAGGTAGCCCATGCATTTCAGATAAGCCATGCAATTGGGGAATATCTAATCCCTTGACAGCTTTGGGTTTTTGCAAATGAAAGAGGCGTGGGGGCCCTTTCTGGAACGTTCCCAGGGACATGCAGTGTTTGAACTCATGCTGCGCTCCTTCCACTGCACTGATCCAGGCACCAGCCTTGGAGCAGCCAGGCGCTGGCTGCCCGTCAGGAAAGCGGAATTCTGAGCGTGGACTGCTTGGTTTGGTTGCATACGGTTGGCTGCTGCCTTCTGTCTCGAGAACACAGCACCAGATTTCTGACCTCTTATTGGCTTTGCTTCTCAACATCCTCTTCCTCAGCTGGCACGGTGCATGTTGAGAAGCCGGCACACTCACTTTCCACCCCCTTCTCATTTTGTGATCAGATTCTCTCCCCTTCTCCTTAACCGGAGACTCTGGGGAAGGGATTGTTTTGGCTGGAATTTGACAAGGCACAGGTGGTTTTACCAGCTGCAAGTTCTTTAGTTCTTGTTGGCTGCCCACCAACTCTTGGTCTTTTCACAGTTCTTTCTGTGGTGGTGCAGGAGGGGAGGGGCAGGAAGGGACAGTAGGTCCTTGATGTTGTTGTTCAACATCAGCAGCTGTCTCAGGTTGGCATTGAGTCCAGAGCGTTCTTTGGGAAGGGTTTTGGGATTTTTTTTCCCCCTCTTTTTTTTCCCCCTCTTGAGAGTGGAGAAAGCAAAAGGGAAAAAAAATGACAGTGCCTCCTGCATTTGGTCCATTGGCCTACGGATGCAGGGAAGGTGGCTGCACCTTGCACACATCCCCGTCCGGTTTCCCGCGCTCACATCACCGCCCCTCTTAGCCTCTGGGATTCAGGCTCAAACTTGCTGTTTGCCTCTTCACTCCCCGGCTGGTGGGAGTCCAATGACACCAGCATCGTCTCCGAAAATAACCCTCAGCTCTCAAATGCCTATTTTTGAGAAAAGAAAAAAGCAACTTAAAACTTGAAAGCGTTTTCCCTTCCTCCTCTGCCTTCCCCGGCATCTTTTTGATAGCAACAATAAAACACTTGAATGTGCTGTTGACCTCTGCGGCCACCCCGTCCACTGCTCTCTTCTCAGGCTTTTTTTTTTTATTTTGAAAACATTAATTTGACCCCTTCCCTGAGTACGACTTCAAGCCCCTGCTCAGGTTTCCTCAGACTTTCCTTCCTGTGCGGCTGAGCTTGCAAAGCTTGGTTCTGTGCGCTCCTTGATGTGTGTGGGCCCGGGCCTCCCCCATTAATCCTGACCCACGGGAAAGCAGCCGCCGAAATGGCCCTTTATTGGTTAATTCCTCTCCCCCTTCTTCCTCTGATCCTCCTGTTCATTTCTCCCTGCCGCCTCCCCCCTAATCGCTTCCTCTCTCTCAGCACTAGACAAATACTGCAATCGTCACGCTGGTGTTAGCTGGTCCCAGCCAAGGCTGCCCAGCAGAACTTCCACACGGGCCATCCCTGCTTCTCCAAGTGCTGACGGGCTCGCTCATTCCCTGGTGCAGTGACCTGCTGGTCTCCTGGGATTTTTTGCACCACAACTCCTCCCTGCCCCCTTGCCGTCAGTCGTATGCTGCCCTCACCTGTAACATGATTATTCTACAGCCTCCCCAGCTCTGACTTGCAGAAGAAAGGATGTGAGATGCTCATTCTGGTCAGTCTATATGTGTTGAGTTGGCCTCTCCCAGTCCAGGATCAGCTTCTCCAGAGGATGTGAGTCTGCAAGTTGTTTAATGATGATTTGCTGAGATTCTACCTCTTTCTGTTTGCTTTGTACACAGAGTGCTTTTCTGAAATCCAAACAGCCTGGAAGGAGGTACAGAAAGACAGTAAGGTGGAGGTGTGGTATGTGTGTTTGGGGGTGATGGGCTGTGGGTGAAAAGTAGAAATACCAGAAGCTGGGAAGGGTGTGAGGAAAGGACATTTTTGCCTCCTGGATTTCCCTGCGGGAAGACACAGTGGTGCTGCTTCCCAGAGTCCCCAAATGTGCTCTCAAACCTAGGCCTACGCATATATTCCAGAGCTGAGTCTAAATGAGTCTTGGATTACCTACTGCTTTGAATTTTCCAAAGCTCTTTTAAAAAAAAAATCTTCGGTCAGAACAACCAGGAATGGGTCTTATTCCATTTGACCACAATCAGTGTTTTCTTAAAAACCATAGTTCTGTTTTATATGCCATTGCAAATTATTCATCCTGCTTAGGGGATGCTGGGTACACCTGTCAGTCCAACAGCGAAAATATATATCTTTCTTCTGTCTCTCTTTGCTTCAAGGGCCCAGCAATGGTAATCTTTAACAATATTCTTTTCCCAATAAGCGCTCACATCCAATCTGAATACTAAATAATGTTGTCATGAGGTTGCATGGGCACTGGTTAAGATCTATGCCCAAACTATAATGAATCTCTCTTCTACATAACTGTTATTGTGGCCAAAATTGGTGAGCAGCCCATCCTCAAGGGAGCAGTGGGAGGAGACCAGAATATTGTGTTGGATTCTGTCCTGGACATATCTTCGGCTAGACTCCTGGAGCAGTTTAAATCAAGGGCTGGGCTGAGCAGGCCTGAACGGCTTCCACATGACAGATTTATGGAGGGAGGCCTAATTAGATCGTGGTAATTTGTAGTATGACAATATCTTTTGCTCAAGATCTCAAAGCAAATTTCCCCTTGATAGGTGGACAAAGCAAAGACTTACACATGTCAAAAGATGGCTCTCAGTGTCATAAAATCAGTCCTTGGGGCAGTCCAGGATATAAGTCACCTTGCATTTGTCAATCTGCAGTTTTGCTACGTGTTCATATCATTTTATCTTATTGGAGCCTTGGAGAATCCTGTGGCATAGGTAGGAAAGTGACCAGTATTTTTTTTTCCAGTTTAGAGAAGGGAAAGGTGGAGGCATTGATTGGTAGGGGAGTTGCCCATGTACACAAAGTCAGCAGAGAGATTGATTTGTTTATATCTTGTGTGGATTGGCAGGGTTTCTGTGGAAATGAAGTGAGGGATACAGGAAAATCTCAGGATACTCAGATTTGCTTCTAGTGACTTGATTGAAAGGAGCACGGCTCAGAAATGCCAGCCGAAGAATAGTAATGGGGGGTTGGGGATTCAGTAGGTCGAAGGTTTGTAATAATTGCAAACCAGAGCCGGCGCCGTGGCTCAATAGGCTAATCCTCCACCTTGCGGCGCCGGCAAACCGGGTTCTAGTCCCGGTTGGGGCGCCGGATTCTGTCCCGGTTGCCCCTCTTCCAGGCCAGCTCTCTGCTATGGCCAGGGAGTGCAGTGGAGGATGGCCCAGGTGCTTGGGCCCTGCACCCCATGGGAGACCAGGAAAAGCACCTGGCTCCTGGCTCCTGCCAGGATCAGCGCGGTGCGCCGGCTGCAGCGGCGGCCATTGGAGGGTGAACCAGCGGCAAAGGAAGACCTTTCTCTCTCTGTCTCTCTCTCTCACTGTCCACTCTGCCTGTCAAAAAAAAAAAAATTGCAAACCAAAGTGTTAGGACTATGCAGAAGCCTGCAGCTGGGACGTCACAATGCAGCCTTGGCCAAAACACAAAAATACTATTTGCTGTATGTGGCCATGTGAGCACCGTCGTGGCATGTCAGTCATCACAGGTGTAGTGACACCCTGAAAGAACAGGGACAATAGCAGATGTGTGTGTCCTGGCACTCTCCCAGGGCCACCCCCTCTGCAGGACCACGGAGAGGGCCTGACCTGCCAGGCAAGATCATCCATGCCAGCTGACCATCTATTTAATTCACAAGGGAGCCACTTCCTGTTGGTCCCTATCCTTGAAGTTAGGTCAGTGCATGAATTTTGCCTTCAAACAGTTCAGTCCAGTAAGAGGGTGAAAATACATGCCCAAAGAATGAGCAAGGCAGAAGGTGATATCTACAGTAACAAAGGGTTTGCCTTGGTCCCTGGGCCATGCCAGCTTGTGATGGGTGTCATCTAGATCCTTATAAGGATAGACTGACCTGGATTCTTGGTGGTTTCCCTAGGAAGACTGTGCACGTGGCTCATGCTTGTGACTGCCTGCTGGCATCCAGATGATGAGGTGCCCTCCCCTTTTGGTTTCTTGAGATCTGTTACTAAAAAAAACAAAAACAAAAACAAAAACAAAAACAAAAACAACCTTTTTCTCTTTTTTTCCCCTGAAGATCCACTTTTATTTCTTTGAAAAGCAGAGCTAGAGAGAGAGAGAGAGAGAGAGAAGAAGAAGAAGAAGAAGAAGAAGAAGAAGAAGATACATAGAGAGGGAGAGAGATAGAGGTCTTCCATCTGCTGGTTCACTCCCAAATGGCTGCAACAACTAGGGCTGGAACTGACCAAAACCAAGGGCCAAGAACTTCATCCAGGTCTCCCATGTGGGTGCAGGGGCCCAAGTACTTGGGCCATCTTCTGCTGCTTCCCCAGGTCATTAGCAGGGAGCTGGATGGGAAGTGGAGACTAGAATTGGCACCTGTGTCAGATGCCAGTGCTGCAGGTGGTGTCTTAACCCGCTGTGCCACAACATCAGTCCTGAAACAAATTTTGTTTTGTTTTGTTTTGTTTTTAATACATTATCCCTCTTAGTAGTTTTTTTGTCTGTTCTACTTAATATGACTGGTTTAATTCTGTAATTAATACACAGTTATTCTTAAGTGTTAAAAATTAACTGAAATGTGATCCCTGTTAAACATAAGAGTGGGAATAAGAGAGGGAAGAGATGTATAATTTGGGACATGCTCAAGCTGACTTGCCCCAAATGGTAGAGTTAAAAACATAACAGGGGATTCCAATTCAATCCCATCAGAGTGGCATGTACCAATGCCATCTCACTATTCCAAGTGATCAATTTCAGTTCACAATTGATCATAATGAAAGGACTAAGAGTCAAAGGGAGCACATAAACAAGTCTAGTACCTGCTAACACTAACCGATGGAATAAATAAAGGGGAGAGTGATCCAACATGGGAAGTGAGATACTCAGCAGACTCATAGAATGGCAGATGTCCTAAATAGCACTCTGGCCTCAGAATCAGCCCTAAAGGCATTAAGATCTGGCTGAAAAGCCCATGAGAGTATTTCAGGCATGGAAAGCCAAGACACTCTGGCAAAAGATCTCTGCGAGTGAGATCCCAGTGGAAAGAACAGGTCTTCAAAGAAGGAGGTACCTTTCTCTGAAGGGAGGAGAGAACCTCCACTTTGACTATGACCTTGTCTAAACAAGATAAGAATCGGAGAACTCAGAGGGCTTCCATAGCCTTGGAAACTCATGACTGGAGCATAGGGAGACTACTGATGCCATAGACAGGAGTGTCAATTGGTAAAATCAACAACAGGAGTCACTGTGCACTTACTCCTCATGTAGGATCTCTGTCCTTAATGTGCTGTGTATTGAGATTTAATGCTATAATGAGTACTCAAACAATATATTTCACTTTGTGTTTCTATGGGGGTGCAAACTGTTGAAATCTTTACTTAATGTATACTAAACTGATCCTCTGTAAAAAAAAAAAAAAAAAAAAGAAATTATCAACTCCCAACTTGACTCTCACTGGGATTAAACATGACAATAGGTCTGATCTGATTTCATCATCATTTAAAAAAAATCATCTATTATTTTTCACTTTATGTTTCTGTGTGGGAGCAAACTGTTGAAATCCTTACTTAATGTATACTAAGCTGATCTTCTGTATATTAAGATAATCGAAAATGAATCTTGATGTGAATGGAAGGGGAGAGGGAGTGGGAAAGGGGAGGGTAGTGGGTGGGAGGGACGGTATGTGGGGGAAGCCATTGTAATCCATAAATCGTACTTTGGAAATTTATATGCATTAAATAAAAGTTAAAAAAAAGTATTTTTTATTTATTTATTTGGAAGGCAGAGCAGGAGAGAGAGAAAGAGAGACAGACATACATATCTTCCATCTGTTGGTTCACTCTCCAAATGGCTGCAACAGCCAGAGCTGGACCAAACTGAAGCCAGGAATTCTATCTGGGTCTCCTATGTGGGTGGCAAGGGCCCAAGAACTTGGACCAGCTTCCACTGCTTTCCCAGGTGCATTAGCAGTGCATTAGATTGGAAGCAGAACAGCTGGGACTCAAACCAGCGCCCACATGGGATGCTGGCGTCACGATCAACAGCTTAATCCACTTTCCACAATGCTGGCCCCTTGAAACAGGCCTCCATCAGCAGTTGGGTGTGTGCTTGTTCTTCTTCCTTCTGTCCGTGTCTCTCCAAATGTCAATACTCTGGCACTTTGGAGATAGCTTCTGATCCTCCTGGTAAACAGTGCTTCATGATCAGATGTGATGGTAGAGAAGTCCCATTTCCTAACACTCTAGCATCCCGAGTGGGTTAGAGCAGACCTTAAACATGGACACATGTTAGCAGATCCAGATACCTTCATTCCTGGAAAATAAACAAGAAGAAATAAAGGCATTTCTTGTTCTCAAGTTCATCATTGGGTCCTCAGCCCAGGCTTGCCCTGCCTCCTCCTTAGAATGGCTCCCCAGGTGGGAGGCAGGTGTGGGGCCCTGCAGAATCTTGCAAGGGTCTCCCTGACTGTGAAGAACATGGATTATGGCAAAAACAAAAAAAAAAAAACACAAAATGTGGACTTGGCAGCTTCTCCCAGAGCAGGAGGGGAAGGTGATAGCCTTCTCCCAAGTCAGAAGGAAGGGTGGGTATTGAGTAAATCACAACAAATATGTGATCTGTCCTGTGACGGATATGAAAAATTAAACACGAAGGGAAGTGAAGACAAGGTTTCTCAAATGACAGAGCTGTGGGCAGGGTGAAGGGGAGGCAGCCCGTGCTAAATTTGTGAGAAAAGCAGAGTCTGCAAGAGGACACGGTTTCCGGGTCCAGATGGCCGCTGTGCAGCGTTTGCCTTGCATTCTCTGATCCAACAGACTTTGTTCGAGCTCCTGTGAGTGATGTTAGAACTTGGGGCGCGGGCTCCTGTTTTCTTGCCAGTGCAGGTTGTCACTTCTGTTCAGGGGAAGGAGAGCTCAGAGGGTCCGTGAGCAGAAGCAGCAGCCCGGGCTTCTGGGGAGACAGGAGGATGATTCTCAGGCAGCGGATGCAGCCACGCCATAGGATGGCAGGACCTTGGCTGCCCACGTGGATTCGCATTGTGATTTGGAAGACGAATCGTCCGCTGAGCAGTGTACGAACAGGTGCTGCACATGGCTGGACCTTGGTTCGCCCCGGCTATGTTGGAAGTGAGGTATTCTCCGTCAGCCCTGGGAAGTGGTTAGCTGAGGGTGGGCTCCTGGAAGGCAGTGAGTTATGTATAACATAGAGGACAGTATGAGCGATGTCGCTTACCACATTGGGTCTCACTGTGAACAGCGTATGCTGGACTCCAAGTTGCTGCTATGATAAAGTCATGTGCGACTTGGAGAGGTATCATCATTCCTTTCTCTGTACAGCAGTGCTAAGGATTTTTTTTTTTTTTTGAGGGAATCCCAGGCAAAAGGGAATTCCTCAGAATCCTTTCCTGTCTTGATATTGGAGCCCAAGGGATACCTTTCTAAGGTCAAAGGACTTCAAGGGAAGCAAGAGAGGAAGGGCACAAAAATTGCCTGCCACGGTGTTTTGTTCTTCTTGAGATTTCGAGATAACGTTGCGTGTCCTGTCCCTTTGTTCAGAGATGTCAGCCCTGTGAATCAGAAACAAAGCTCCCTCTTGGTTTTAGTTGTCACTGATGTCTATTTATAGTCGTGGCCGAATGTGACCTCATCCTCTAGGTTTTGCAAGCTCAGCAAAGTGAGGCCAGGTTAGGCTGGCCACAGGTCTCTGAGGAGCACCCCAGATGCTGCAGTGTCTTGTCAGCAATGCCAAGGTTTTTGTCTTTCTGCTGCTTCTCAAATGCCTTTCAGCTCAGCACACCAGAGCGCAAGGTGATGGGAGGAACCATCCTTGAAATCCGAAAGAAAATGGACGGCCCTGCATATGGACAAGAGCTGCTGATTTTTCTCTTTTCCATTCTCCATCCTTTCTTCCTTTCCTCCTTTCCTTTCCTTTGCCTTCCCTTTCACTTTCTCCTTCCTTCCCTCCTTCCTTTCTCTCTTTGTCTGTTTTCCTTTTTTCTTTCTTCTCACCCTCCTTTTTTAAGAATAGAATCAAGGAAGCAGAATTCAGGGAAACAATACAGGTCTGGATAAATCTTGATTGAAAAATTCTTGCAAGGCCAGGTCACTAGGAATTCCTGGGGATTTCAATACTGGGACCCTGGCAGCCCATATAGCTGAGAAAATGATAACTTGCACCTTGGGAGGAACCATGGTGTTCGTGAACTCCACCTAATTTCACAGTCCACTCCTGGGGCTCATTGTCCAGCCAGTCATTGTTTATTAAGTGCCACTGAGACACCACACTGCCTCAGGAGTCAGCTGCTACCCTGTTCCCTGGAGTTTTCCATCCTTAGTTTGAGAAAAGCTGGTTATTGATAAAGATAGTTATCTTTCCTTTAAAAATTTTTATTTTATTTGAGAGAGAGAGAGTGCAAGAGTGAGACAAGAGAGAGGCAGACAGAGAAAACTCCCTTCTGTTGGTTCACTTCCCAAATGCCTGTGACAACCAGGTCTGGGCCAGGCTGAATCTGGGAACCAGGAACTCTGTTCAAGTCTCCCATGTGAGTAGAAGGGACCTTGTACTTGAGCCATCATTTGCTACCTTCCAACAATCACATTAGCAGGAAGCTGGAATCAATAGCAGAGCCAAGCCTCGAACCCTGGCATCGAATATGGGATGTAGCATCTTAACCGCTAAGCCAAATGCCCGCCCCAGGAGCTTCATCCTTGAGGAGTGGCCGCATGTCTACGACGTAGTCCTGCTTCTTTGGAGTCAGTGAAAAAATTAACTTCTTAGTTAACAGTCTTACTCAGCTAGTGTTGGCTCTAGAAGTCCCTTCCTTGAAATTTCACTCAATGGATATTAATTCTGCACAACTGAAGTAACATGCCTTCAAGTCTTTGCACTCACAGGACTCAGTTGATTTGATTAATTCAGTTGAAAAAAAATCTGTCTAGACAATTGTTAAAGAAACTCTACTATTGGGTCTGGACCTGTTGCTGTGGCTACACATTAATGTAGCCAGGATGGGTGGCACTGTGTGAGGCCTTGTACAGATGTGGTCCCTGCCCTCCTGTGGCCAGGATGGTGATACTTGTGAGGTGGCCCCAGCCTGCCATTTGACCAATGCATGCTAAAACATAGGGCGCTCAAATAATCTTCCCTCCCACCCAACCCACAAAACTTGGAAACAACACAAGAATGAGGAGGATTCTGCAGTACCTGGGAAAGCCAGAGATACACCTGAAAGAGGGTACATGAGGGGACTTCATAAGATTTGTGGAAAATGGAATTAAAGCCTAAGTAATTTTGGTGTGCAAAATTTGGAAATCCCATGCCTAGTTTCCTGTTTTGCTCTCAGCTTCTACCAGAAAATACCTTATTTAAATTACATGGCATTATAACAAAGATGCACTCCAAAATAAAATAAAACCTGTTTTGAATTTTTGGTGTGTGTTTCAACTTCAGTTTTTCCAATGTGAGGAGCAACTGAGATAAAGATGGGGGGAAAATCAAGGAGTCAAAATGCGCAGCAAGAAAAGTGCGAGATTGAGCTTCCTTTTCCACAATGTCCCTGTAAAGAAAAGCCCCAAGCAGCTTCTCTGGTTACTTTTTGGGGGGGGGGGTGGTGGATAATTGCAACAGAAAATTGCATCTGCACTGACAAAGTGTATACCACGCTTCCCAATGTGCTTACAACTTGAGGAGTGATAGTAACCGCCAGCAGGCAGCATGGCAATTTCTCACAGAATTGCTGGCAAAACTTTAAAAGCGGTGTCAGTTACTGGTGCCATATCCTAGGAAAAAGAAACGAGCTAGAGTGTACATCAGGGTGCTCGTCGGTGTCAACTGAGTCTCGATTTTTCTCCTCCGTCTCTTCCAAATCATTTGGCTTTCAACGTTGCGTCTGCCGAACTCTGTAGTGGACAACAAACAGTATCCAGCATTTCTCTGGAATTCTGTTTCTTTCCCTTTCCCCCTGCCTCCTGGAAACGTCTCCATCTTGAGATAAATCTGGATATTTAACAGGAACTGTGGGAAACCTATTACAGAGAAATATCAATTGCATAGATGGGGGATGGAATCCATTTTTGAGCATTAGAATATAAATAGCTTAGCAAATATTTGATTCCACATTGGTTTCTCCGTCCTGTCCAGAACTGTCTTGGTCATTTCCCCCAGGTTGTCAGTGGATAGACTTTAAAGAAATCTAATCTTATTTCAATATTTGCCCGAGTGGAACATGAATATTTCTTAACCCGTGTTGTGGTATAGCAGGTTAAGCTGCTGCCTGCAACACCAGCATCCAATATAGGTGCCCGTTTGAGTCCTGGCTGCTCCACTTCCAATCCAGCTCCCTGCCAATGTGCCTGGGCAAGCAGCAGAAGATGACCCAAGTTGGACCCCTGCATCCATGTGGAAGATCTGGATGGCCTGGCTTTGGCCTGGTCCAGCCCTGCACTAATTTGAGAAGTGAACCAGCAGATAGGAGATCTCTTTCTGTCTCTGTGTCTCCTCTCTGTCTCTGTCTCCCCTCCTTTCTCTCTCTGTAACTGCCTTTCAAATAAATGAATAAATCTTTTATTTTTTTTTTAAAGAACTTTGCCTATTTCACTGCATGGGATTAACATATCTCTAAAGGATCTAGAGAAAACTAGGCTTAACAGGGGATGTGAGAACTTTCATTGCCCCCAGGCCCTGGTCAAACACTCTGAGTTTGCAGAGGGATTCAAGGGGCCAGTGACTTGCTGTGTCCACTCAGCCTCGTCCATGTGTATGGAACAAATGTCCCAGGGTGCTGGGCACCATGAAGGTGCTCATCCATGAAGAGGCTGGAAATCTTTTCTAGAACAACATTCAAGATTTAATTCTGGGCTTTGACGGGGTTCACCTGAAAAACGAGGACTCTGATCCTTCCCGAACACAAAACAAGCATCGCTCCCAGAGTTACACATATACATTGCCATCACAAAGCAGCAGTAACATGTTTTTGTGTGTATGTGTGTTTGTTTCCTGGGGCCGTATCTCCACGCAAAAGCCAGCTTGAAAAATAAATGCAGTATCACCCACTTAAGTTGAAACAATATTTTAAGACAACTGTTAACTGATTCCTTCAGTGGTTTTCAGAATAAGCAATCCTGTTCCCTACAAGATGAACAAGACTGAATCTCCCCTCTGTTTTCTGTTGGCCAACAGTACATGCTTCCTAAATTCGGTTTCACTTATTTATATGCTGCAAATAATTATAACAATAACAGCCATCTTCACTAAAATATGAGTATTTTTATGTCCTTTAAAACATACATGACTACTAGAGAACTGAGTAGTTCACATGGCAAAAATTCCCACTAAAACAGGAAAACGTAGAAAACCAGGAATAAAGTCTGGTATCCTCTAATATATTTGATGTCGTGCAGGATGTCCAGCCTTCTAGTTAATTGCCAGTCAGCCCCATCACACGAAAGTGGATTTCTTGCTGTACTGAGGTTGCCTTTGCTTTCCCTCAGCTGCCCCTGAGAAGGGAAGGACTAGGCGGTGCACACCTCACGGCCACTTGCCATCCAGTGGCCCACAAAGGGCAAGTGTACTGAAGCAGTGGAATCCATCACCAGACTCATTAACCCTGCTGCCTCCCACCCCTTCTGACTCTCAGCCTCACAACTGGCCACTGCCCCCACCCCTCTTCTTCCTGCTCCCAACTCACTCAAATCACCTTCAAGGGGCTGTGCACCTGCTCACTCACTACACGCTTCCCCCCTTGGTCCACAAGTCTTTGCAAATGTGCAGCTGAAACTTAGAATGTTTCCAAAATAAAACTCACTTGCCCCAAGACACCACACACACACACACACACACACACACACACACACAGCCTGCCAGTGTCAGAGTTGTATACAGAGAGCCTTCTGCTCACTCCGCCTAGCGCCGCTCCCCGTCCTTGCTGCCCTAGCACCCCAAGTCCTCTGGCTGTGTCCAAGGACACCATGCTGCCTGCAGTCAGAGACCTGCTCAGCAGCTGCCCTCCCTCTCTTCTGCCTGGCGCCGCAGCCCCCCGCCAGGGCTCCGGTTGCCAGCCCTGTACTGTACTTCATTAGGCAGCTCTATTTAATGGTTTCAACAAAAGCCATCATTTTAGCCCAACTGCCTTGACTAAATTAAAATTTCCAATCTCTGTTTTAGTGTGCTGCGACTGATGTATACACAGGCGAAACTCGTCAACATCTGCCAGGGGGTTGGCCAAAAGTTCTGTAAAGATGTACTTCCCATTTCTGAAGCATGTGCGAAGTAACAGCGTCCTGATCCTCCCGAGAGCTCTCATGGTTTTACTTCACCATTTGTTCAGACACACTTTAGCTGCGTATGAGCCATACAGTTGATTCTCCCCTTGGTTGCCGTTTTATCTGTAGTGTCATTTTGAGTAATTGGGGTATGCTAGCTGATCAACTTACAGGTTTCTCATTGGCAGAAAGGGACCGTATTGGCACCAAGAAAGGATATGATGGGTCCTCTCGGTGCGTAAGCAAGTGTCCCTCTCTTGCACTTGGCTACCCGAGGCCATTAGGAAATAAGCTTAATAAAGCCTGCAAGTATATATGTCTTTCCTCTTCCCAGGCCAAGGGCTGCACCTACAGAAGACACACCACAAGCCAATGTGGAAAGATGGTCAACGTGCATATTTAGTCAGTGATCTGTGAAAGTTTTTGAATTAGTTTTTAAAGCTTTGTTAAGACCAGAACGCACAGATGTTGAAAACAAGTTCAGATGTAGCGACAGATGGTATTTGATTATGAAGCAGACTGTTCATATAATACAAAGATGCTGCTTCTGCCACACACAAGTAACTGCACAGAGTGCAGTAGAAATTTTGGAAGGCAGGCGGTTCGAGAGGGGCTTTGTGCAGCAATAACTTTCCCATGTTCCAGCAGTGCTAGAATTGGGATAATTTCCCCTCTTTCTCTTCAGGCAGTGCCTGTCTCTGCTCTCCCATGCCCTGCCTCTCTTTCCAGGCTCTTTTTTTTTTTTTTGCAGCCTTAAAACTCCTCTCTCTCTCTCTCTCTCTCTCTCTCTCTCTGGCAAATTGTCTTGCCCAGCTCTCATGCCTTTCACAACGGTGTCGATTCGGAGAGTGAGTGTCCTCATGAGAGGTAGGCCTGTGCCCAGTGTGAAATAGGAAATAGGAAATGATGGCCAATGTTCCCGCAGTGTCAGGAAAAAAAGACTTCTCATTGTTTACACTTTGCTCTGAGAACATGATTTTCAAGAGGAAGCCGGGATCATGGCTTTGACTATGGGCCGCACACAAGAGGCAGCTTGAGCCAGCCCAGCATGAGCATCATTGAGGCTCAGCCGCCCCTTCTGTAAAATGGGGGTGCCAAGAGGATCACACTGGAGCTGAGAAGTAGGAGGTGCTGTTCAGATGCATGCACTGTCATTGTGAAGGTCGGACACACTGTGCTGAGAATGGGAGCACATGTATGTGTCTCATGTTGACAGGAGAAATTGCCTTTCCCTTTTAGATCTTGACCAGAAGTCTACTCTCCTTTCTCCCTGTAGGACTTAAAATGCAGTCGTGTCTGAAGTTATGCTCATTAAATGACTCAAGGATTGCAGAACCCCCGGAGGGAGAGCTAGGTTGTCCACAGGATTATTGTACATTTTCACCTTGGGGAGTCGTGGCGACCAGCCAGTTAGAGATCGCAGTGATGCCAGATCCTGGACAGTGACCCTTTCGCAGTGAAGGTTCAAGCTGTGGTACCAAAGAAAGAAGGAAGCAGAGAGAGCAAGGAGGTGAATTCAACAGCCTCAGCCCCAGCCTCCTTCAGAATCCAAGCTCTTAAGTGTGGGTAAGTTAGAAGGTCTGGTTCTGAAAGCTTCTCAGGGCTCTTTTGCTTTTCTTCTCTCTGCACATTTGTGTCCCTGCCTGGGTCCTGGGGTGATGCAGGTGGGGAGGGATCATGACTAGGGTGGGGACAGAGCCAGCTCAGCTTCATTCCTGCATGCCTTACAAGCCCAGTGCCCTTCCCCGACAGTCCAAGTCTCTTGTTTTGAAGAGCTCACTATGTGCCAAATAATATTTAGCAAACACAGATGAGCAATAGGAGATGAGAGAAAGACCCAGCATGCCAAGATCTATGGGAGGGGATTCCGAGGGAGCACTGACACAGCTCCAGTGGAGGAGGGGGTATGGGTGGGGAGCAGAGAAGATGCAGGATGCGTGTGGATGGAGGGAGGGGCCACAGGGGGTTTTCAGGAATCTTTGGGGGATGCTAGGCCATCTGTGATGTCTTATGCTCCGTTTCTATAGACATCTTCTTTTTTTAGTTAACTTCATTGGCCTGCAGCACAGCAAAACCAACCTAGTTTTTGGAGGGTTGTGCTAATATGACACTAAAAGATAATAAGAGCCTAGAGTTTGATTATCCAATGAGAACAGAGGTTTAGATTCCCCCTCCAATTTTCAAGTGTATATTAAAGCCCACTGTATCTTTACAGTAGGTAGGACCAGCGACATAATGTACGGGGCTCAATCCAAAATGAAAATGTGAGGCTCCTTGTAAAAACATCCTTATCAGCGTCAAGAGGGAGACAGCAGAGCAGTAAAGCAAGTGTGGACCCTCTTCAGCCAGGGCCCTGCATGATTGCACAGGCTACTTGCTCATGAAACTGGCCTTGAATGCAGGAGGAGCTTGGAAAAACGAACTTCTCTGAGCAGCTCCAATCCAGAATCTCTGCAGCACTTGCATGGCTTTTGTAGTTTGAGTATCAATTTATTTTTTACTTTATTAATCATTTAATTTGAAAGGCAGAGTAACAGAAAGAGAAGAGAAGGAGGAGAGAGAGAGAGAGAGAGAGAGAGAGAGAGAGAGAGAGAGAGAGAGAGAGAGAAAGGAGATAGATAATTGAGATTTTGCCATCTGCTGGTTCATTTCCCAAATTCCTGCAACAGCTGGGACTTGACCAGGCTGCAGCTGGGATCCAGGAACTCCATCCAGGTCTTCCTTGTGGGTAGCAGCAACCCAAGTACTTGGGTCGTTATCTGTTGCCTCCCAGGCATATGACAGGAGACTAGTTAGGAAGTAGAGAAAACACTGGATCCCAGGCACTCTGTTAGAGGATGTGGGCATCCCAAGTGCTAGCTTAACCTTCTGCAGCACAACACCCATCCGTATCAGTTTATTGAGCATGAAGACATGAGCAGGTTCCCCATGGGGAGGAGGAAAATTGGTGGCAGTGACCGCAGGGTCATGGTAAACAGGGCGGAGTGGAAGGCAGAGGTCCTGGATTTGTTCTCAGATCAGATCAGCACTCAGATTTATGAACTTACCCATGAGAGAGGGATAATTAGGCCTTCTTATTCCAAGAGTCTCCCAGGGCTGATGTGAGCGCCAGGGAGCAGGAGTAGACAGCTACAGCAGTGCTCTTGGTCCAGCAATGGTGGGAGGCCAGTTGCTTAGCCAACTGGCAGGTAAGACTGATAAGACTTGCTTTGTGTTCACCACTGTGGTGGGTGCCATGGTTACTGCAGGGGTAATTAGGGATACACTGGTCCTGGGGACCAGGCTGATTCATTCTTATTCCTGAGACCCTAGGAGAATATTTAAGTGCAGGTGGGCAAGTCCTTGGGAGGCATAGAGACCACCAATGAGTGTTCAGTCAGGCAGGGAACCAGCACTGGAAGGGGCCATGTTAACCTATCAGAATACAAGTGACAGTGAATTTAATGATGTGCAGAAACGATACCCATCTACTTATGAATCAGTGCTGTTTGATTATGCAGTTTCATTGCACAGGAAGATGCACAGCTTCAAACCCATGGCTGCAAGGTGGGAAAAGTGATTGGCCGTGACTCAGGCTCTGTCCCCCATGTGTGGTCTGTTTTCTCGCAGCTGCTCTTGATGAGTATAATTAGACCCTCACCCCTCCTTCATAGTCGCCCACCCATCACTGCCGTATCGAGGGCCGATTGCTCCTACATTGAGGGCCACAATATCTACCGGAAATACTGCCATTGTCTTGCCTGTGAGCCCTCTTCCCCCAGGGACCTGATAGAGGCGTGCTGCTCCTGAGTGAGATCCCAGCTGACCCACAGAAATGATGACTTTATGTCCCTTTAAACTACTAAATTTATAGTCATCTGTGCGTAACCATAGACAGTACACATTTTGCACTGTTTGACTATCATAGAATAACAACTGTGATGGAGGTGTTTCTTTTAAAAAACCATTTATTTATTTTTAAAGAGAGAGAGAGAGAGAGAGAGAGAGAGAGATCTTCCATTTACTGGTTCACTGCCCCTGATGGCTGCAATGGCCAGTGCTGGGCCAGGCTGAATCCAGGAGCTTTATCTGGGTCTCCCACATGGGTAGCAGAGGCCCAAACACATAAGCCATCTTCTGCTGCTTTTCCCAGGCCATTAGCAGGGAGCTGGATCAGAAGTGGAGCATGGGGCTGGTGCTGTGGAACAGCAGGTTAATGCCCTGGCCTGAAGTGCCAGCATCCCCTATGGGCGCCGGTTCAAGCCCCGGCTGCTCCACTTCTGATCTAGCTCTCTGTTATGGCCTGGGAAAGCAGTGGAAGATGGCCCAAGTCCTTGGGCCCTGCACCCGCATGGGAGACCAGGAAGAAGCTCCTGGCTCCTGGCTTCGGATCAGCACAGCCCTGGCTGTTGCAGCCAATTGGGGAATGAACCATTGGATGGAAGACCTCTCCCTTTCTGCCTCTCCTCTCTCTGTGTAACTCTGACTTTCAAAAGAAGTGGAGCATCTGGGACTTGAACCGGCAACCACATGGATGCCGAGGTCACAAACAGTGGCTTTACCTGCCACACCACAACACTGGCCCCACACTGCAGGAGGAAGAAGGGTTGGAGCTTGGGTGGGGGTGGGGGGTATCACTATCTTCCTAAATCTGCATATATGAAAAACATAAAACTTGAATAACTTAAATAAAATTTAAAAAATAAAGCCTACTGCAGAGATGATGACACAGAAGTTCAGGTAACTTGCTCCTCAAGAGCACAAAATAAAAACTTGGATGAGGGATTCGAACCCAGACCTGACTTATTCTAGAGCTTGTGCCAACTATGCACGAGGGCAGTTTTGTCTTCTTGATTCCTACCCCTCCTTTCCAGCCTCCATCATGGTTTGATATGGGGTCTTGAACCTGCGCTTTCCATTTGCATTTCTGCCAAGTGCTTGGTAAACTTAGCTCATTTCCTGTCCAAGCCCCTGAGTGCCAAGGCCTCCTTCAGAGATCTGCAGCACCCCTCCACCTGGGTTAGGACTCCCCTGATCAGTCACTTTTGCTTCTCCTGGGCTGAAGTTCTCTGAGGGTCACCTTTGGCCCAGTGGGTCTTCACAAGGGCAGCTGCTCCTGGTGTACACACCACCCTCCTGGGCCCCTGCCGTGGACATTGTAGTGTGTATCACTTTGCAATGGCTCTGTAGCAGATTCACTGCTTTACAGCAACACTGTTTCCACTGGTTTTTTTTTTTTTTTTTTGGTTTGTTTGTTTGTTTTTAAATCTCAGAGTTTCTTCCCTTGGGACAGAAGATTTGGCCCTCTGCTCTTGGTCTCACCAGGCTGCAATCAGGAGTCAGCCAAGACTGTACTCATATAAGGCTGGGGCTCTCTTCCAAGTTCTCCAGCTGTTGGCAGGTCCATATGGCTATAGGGCTCAAGTCTCTGTTTTCTTGCTGGCTGGTGACTGGGGCCACTTTTAGCACTCAGAGGCTGCATCAGGTCCTTGCTCTGTGCCTTGTCAGAGGCAGTTCGCAACATAACTGTTGGCTTTTTTGAGCCCAGCAGAAGCCTCTCTTTTAAGGGCTTACCTATTAGGCCAGGCACACTTAGGATAATCTCTCTTTTGATTAACTCAAAGTTAAATGCTTAGGGACTTTAATTATATGAAGGGGCTTCAAAAAAAGTTCGTGGAAAATTCACACAATCTTTTAATTCCATTTTCCATGGACTTTTTGAAGTGCCCTCATCTCTGCAGGGTACCTTTGCTTTGCCATATATTGTAACCTAACCATAGGATTTCTCTCTCGTTGCATTCACAAGTTCTGCCCATACTTAAAGTAAGGAGATTAACCTGAGACCTGGGCACCAGCCTGGGGGAAGCTTGAGGGTGCCGACCGCACAGAATGGAAGAGAGTGCAGCTACTTCTGAAGACTGGACATCCTGAAACATCAGCATGTAGCTGCTGTGGTCCTTTAAGATGCTTGAAGGACAGGGGCTGGCGCTGTGGCTTGGTTGGTTAAGCCTCCGCCTTTGGCGCTGGCATCCCATATGGGCGCCAGTTCAAGTTGCAGCTGCTCCTCTTCCTATACAGCTCCCTGCTAATGGCCTGGGGAAGCAGTGGAAAATGGTCCAAGTCCTTGGGCCCCCAGCACCCATGTGGGAGACCCAGAAGAAGCTCCAGGATCCTGGCTTCAGACTTTTCCAGCTTCTGCTGAAGCAGCCATTTCGAGAGTAAACCAGCGGATGGAAGACCTCTCTCGGTGTCTGTCCCTCTCTGTCTGTAGCTCTGCCTCTCAAATAAATAAATAAATCTTTAAAAAAACTAAAGATGCTTGAAGTACAAAGGGCAGCTGCATATAGTGGTCCTTTGAGGTAGAATGTTATGTTCATGGCTTGGTGTCCGGTCTCCAAATGTTTAGGACTTTCTTTCCTGTGGTTTGTATAACATATCTGTCCCTTCCTGTGCTTGGTAGCCACACATTTTTCTTCAATACTTTTTTATTCCTCTCATTTATCCTAGGGCAAAAAATTATTACTATTTTTTTTTCAGAAAGAATTTTACGATGAGTATTTGCAATTTTCCTTCTTCCTCTTGATTTTTAATGGGGAATGACTGTTGCTTGTTGAGGCAGCTCTCAGATTGTCCATGGTGGTGGAAAATCCAGGTAATGGGCATAAGATGGAGAAAAGAAAGAAACCTGACAGCCTGACAGACAAGATAACGCAGGAGATAGGAGCACAAGCTCTGGAGGCAGACAGACTGGGGTCACAGGCGGCTTCCACCACTAGCGAGCTGGGTGACTCTAGGCGAATAACTTCTTTCCATCTCTGTGTTCTCGTAGATGGAGCACAATAATAGTATCCGGTTTAGATGGCCGTGCAGATATAGGGTGCTTTCTGTATGTAAGGAAGCTGGAGTAGTGCCTGACGTGCTGTCATTCTGCATACTTATTTGCTGTTGTTCTCATTCAGAATAAAGAGCTATAAGAGATTGGGAGAGTGCAAACATTCACAGAAAATATGCATCATGTAAAAGCTATTCGTGGATTTCAAAAGGTTTTTTGCACCAAAATAAGCTTATTTTTAAACTCCATTTTTCCACAAACTTTTCAAAATATTACCTTATACAAGAATGTGAAAGGTTGGGATGTGGAAACTAGGAGTTTTTGCATTTGTGGAAGATTTTAAGAGAAGCAGAGACAGGGAGAGTTATTTTTAGATGTTTGCTGTGGTTCTGCACTTGACTTTGTCTTATAGTATTTCATCCAGAGATTGTATACAGATTCCAAGTGTTTTGCATTCTTTGCTGTTTATTCAAGAAGGCGAGAGAGCTCACATCCACTGGTTCAATGCCTTGATGCCTGCAGTGGTGGAGGGGCAGAAGCCTGGACAATACAGGTCTCTCCCATGTGGCTGGCAGGAATGGAAATAGTTGAGCCATTGCCACTGCCTCCCAGATTCTGCATGAGCAGGAAGATGGAGTCAGGAGATGGAGCTGAATATTTAACCCAGGCATTCTAGTATGGGATTTGGCATTTTGACAGGGATCTAAACCACTAGGCCAGATACACCCCTGATTACCTTATTGTCTCAAGAGGATTCCTTAAGAATGTGCAGTGATGGCCGGTGCTGCGACTCACTTGGCTAATCCTCTACCTGCGGCACTGGTACCCCGGTTCTAGTCCCAGTTGGGGTGCCGGATTCTGTCCTGGTTGCTCCTCTTCCAGTCCAGCTCTCTGCTGTGGCCTGGGAAGGCAGTGAAGGATGGCCCAAGTGGTTGGGCCCTGCACCCGCATGGGAAACTAGGAGGAAGCACCTGGCTCCTGGCATTGGATCGACGCAGATGGCCATAGCGGCCATTTGGGGGGTGAACCAGCGGAAAGAAGACCTTTCTCTCTCTGTCTCTCTCTCTCACTGTCTAACTCTGCCTGTCAAAAAAAAAAAATTGTGCAATGAGGCTTATGATGGGTTCTGTGAACTTAGAAACAATATTGGATTGCACACTTACTGAGTAATAATTTCTGAGCAGCGGATGCATTTATGACTCATGTATGGTGCTACGTGCTATGAGTTACACATGGCCTCTGCTCTCAAAAAGCTAATGGGTTGAATATGTGTCCAGTATGGTACAAAGGGAACCTCATAATGATCACAGCTGACAGAATAGAGCTTGTACTGTAAAGCATAAATTAATAATAAGAATTAGAAATGGTCCCTGCCTTCTAGGAATTTTCAGTCTAGACATGTAGCAAATATAGTACAAAGATATGAACACAATAATAGCTCATTTTTATTGCACGTTAATATATGTTGAACCCTATATTAAATTTGTGATGTGGATTATCAACTTAAATAATATCCCTAGACAGTAGGCATTGTTTTTTTTTTAAAGATTTGTTTGTTTATGTATTAGAAAGACACAATGACAGAGAGAGAGAGAGAGAGAGAGAAACAGAGAAACAGAGAAAGAGCTATCCCATCTGCTGGTTCTCTCCCTGGAGAGACCTGGAGAAAGCTCCTGACTTTGGATTGGCCCAGCTCCAGCTGTTGTGACCATTTGGAGAGTGGACCAGTGGATGGAAGACCTCTCTCTGTAACTCTACCTTTTAAATAAATAAATAAATCATTTAAAAAAAATAGAAAGAATGAAGATTTAACACATTTAGGTACTGTCCTTAACTCTTCTCTGACTTCCTGTTTCAGATTTTTGAGATTTCACTGTTCTGTGTTATTCCAGAATTATATCTAGAGCAACTTCAATGTATGATCTCTGTTCTAAGTCCTAGAAACTAAGTCTGTGAAGCAAGCTTTTGAATCAGTGCATAAGAATGTGTTCTCATGCTTGATTAATAGTTAGGATTGACATTACAGTTTAAGTTCTCATATTCAACATTTGAAGGGTGTTTGAAACAGTGACAAAGAGTACAAGTAGAAAATATGAAAGGAGAAACATCAAGGCAGAGGAAATATCTGTACAAATCCACTGAGACATGACATAATTGGGTAAGTATGGAATTAGAAGCAAGTCATGGAGGCTGGCTCTGTGGCGCAGTGGGTTGAAGCCCTGGCCTGAAGCACCAGCATCCCCTATGGGTGCCGGTTCTAGTCCTGGCCGCTCCTCTTCTGATCCAGCTCTCTGCTATGGCCTGGGATAGCAGTGGATGATGGCCCAACTCCTTGGGCCCCTGCACCCGCATGGGAGACCTGGAAGAGACTCCTGGCTTTGTATCGGTGCAGCTCTGGCCATTGCGGCCATCTGGGGAATGAACCAGCAGATGGAAGACTCTCTCTCTCTCTACCTCTCTCTGTAACTCTGTTTTTCAAATAAATAAAATAAATCTTTTTTTAAAAAAAAAAGGAAGCAAGTCATGTTGTGAGCATACAAAGGGCAGAACTGAAGAGAAGGGAGAAAGTACAGTAACAAAGCTGAAGGTAGGTAGGGTTCTTTCCTAAGGAGTCTTGTCTGCTGTGCTAAGGGGATTGGATAAACACTGGAATGATCAGAGGTATAAGAGTCAGTTAAGGAGTTGGGACTTTAATCTGGAGCAGTGGTGAAACGACACTCCAGATTTTGCATAGAGGGACAGATTAATGCTTTAGAAAAAGCATTCTGGGACAGTGCAGGCTAATGGATGATGCAGGTGAAAAGACTGGGGTTGGAAAACTAAGCATGATGATATTGTGACTGTTGTAGAACCTGAGATGAGAGATGGGGGTGATGTGAATGGATGGCTGGAGAGAGGTGAGTGAATCTGAGTGATGTAAGTAAGGTGAATTGACAGTCAAATGATGACCGAGTAGGTGTAAGGACTGAGAAGAAAGATCGCATGTCTTCTGGGTTCTCAGTCTGGGCAGTGGATGGCCAGATGATGACTCCATTCATTTAGCAGGAGATATTTTGGGGGAAAGGCACCATAATCCAGGACAAAGCATATCATCCACAAATGGATTTATTTCCTTTCATTCTTTTTTTTTTTTAAGATTTATTTATTTACTTGAAAGAGTTTCATAGAGGGGAGAGGCAGAGAGAGAGAGAGAGAGAGAGAGAGAGAGAGAGAGAGAGAGAGTCTTCCATTCGCTGATTCACTCCCTGATTGGCCGCAACGGCCAGAGCTGTGCGGATCTTAAGCCAGGAGCCAGGAGCCAGGAGCTTCTTCTGGGTCTCCCATGTGGGTGCAGGGGCCCAAGGACTTAGGCTATCTTCTGCTGCTTTCCCAGGCCATAGCAGAGAGCTGGATCAGAAGAGGAGCAGCTGGGACTTGAACTGGCGCCCATATGGGATGCCAGAGCTTCAGGCCAGGGTGTTAACCGGCTGAGCCATGGCTCCAGCTCCCTCTTTTCATTCTTTTTTTTTAAAAATTTTTTTTTTGACAGGCAGAGTGGACAGTGAGAGAGAGAGACAGAGAGAAAGGTCTTCCTTTGCCGTTGGTTCATGGCAGGAGCCAGGTACTTATCCTGGTCTCCCATGTGGTGCAGGACCCAAGTACTTGGGCCATCCTCCACTGCACTCCCTGGCCACAGCAGAGAGCTGGCCTGGAAGAGGGGCAACTGGGACAGAATCCGGCGCCCCGACCGGGACTAGAACCCGGTGTGCTGGCGCCGCAAGGCGGAGGATTAGCCTAGTGAGCCACGGCACCAGCCCCTTTCATTCTTAAATATAAATTATTTTTACCTGTCTGATGAAATAAAGTAGAGAACTGAGTGTCTTTCCTCCTCCAGTGCAGTAGAGCGCTGCATCGCTGTGCATCCCTCTGCTGTTCCCTGAAACATCCTCTATTTTTGGTCTCCTGACGGAAGAGCAGCAATCTTTTTTTTTAAGCTCTCAAATCTTCTCCATTTCTTCCAAACACAAGGCCTTTGTACCTGGTTTTTTCCCTCCTCTTTGGCCACGTGGCACTCACTCATCCTTTATGTGCTTTCTCAGGGAAGCTTGCCCATTTCTGTCCTAACTTCAGAGATGCCTTCTCCACATTCCTTTCCTTCCCATTAGTCACCTCTCTTCCAGTAAAGAACCTTTTGGTCAAGGTGGCCCCTTTGCTTCTGTGGCCATCCTCTCCACTAGGGTACAGCCTTCCTGAGGGTAAGAACTATGTTTGTTGTACTCATCACCATCTCCGTAACACCTAGAGCAAATGTTTACTGCAGGAATGAATGGAAGGAGCATCCTGCAGCTTGGCTGTGGCTGTGGTCACAGAGGTCATCTGCCCCCAGAGAGAGAGGGTGCTTCCCAGACAGCTCTCAGCTGCTGTTTGCAGAGTTGCTTGACCGATTCTCAGACAGCTGTTTACTGCAGGTACGCTCCAGCCCCCGCACTCGAATCAGGCAAAACAGTAACTTCAAGGCTTCTAGGATGCACTGCTTCCAGTTCTGAGTTGGCGCCACACTGCCTGTTGCTCAGGTCACTCAGGGAAGCTGCAGCAGGGAGTTTTCACTTTTAACCTGGAGACAAGGGAGACCTAAGCACCTGAAGTGCCCCCCTTCTGAGCATTTGCCAGTATAGACCATGAGCTTCTTGAGTGTGGACTGCAGCCTATCCATGATTTCTCCATGGACCCAGATGGGTGCTGGGCAAATCCAGTGAGCTCCATACACATGTGTTAATAAGCCAGTGAACACATTAAGATGGTGCTAGTGGGCTGGTGCTGTGGTGTAGCAGGTAAAGCTGCCTTCTGCAGTGCCAGCATCCCATATGGGCGCCAGTTCGAATGCCAGCTGCTCCACTTCTAATCCAGCTCTCTGCTATGGCCTGGGAAAGCAATAGAAGATGGCCCATGTCCTTGGGCCCCTTCACCTGTGTGGAAAAGCTCTTGGCTTCTGGCTTCGGATTGGCCCAGCTCCGGCCGTTATGGCCAACTGGGAAGTGAAGTGGATGGAAGACCTTTCTCTCTCTCTCTCTCTCTCTCTCTCTCTCTCTCTCTAACTCTGACTTTCAAGTAAATAAATAAATCTTTTGAAAACAAAAGATGGTGCTTGTGATATGCCATCTATCTTCCCTTCCTCCCTTCCTTCCTTCCTCTCTCCCTCCCTCTCCCTATCTCTTTCTGTCTCATCTATCTATATCTTTTATCATATATCGAAGTCTATCATCTATATCATCTATTATATCTATCTACTATCTATGGATCCATCTATCTATCGTCTATTTAATCTATCTCTGGTACAAATTGATCCAAAGCCTTCAGAAGCAAGCAGTAGGCTATTTCCTTTTACGATGAGCCCCAGTCCCTGCCCATGGTTGATAACTGGGCTTCTTGTCTTGGGTCTGGGGGAGACAGACTCTGTCCCTCCCTGAAGTTCACCAAGTACCTCAGGGCTTACAGGATCCATGAGGATCCAGGACAGGTGTTGGGTCTCCAGTTGATTGTGTTTTTATTCCCAGTGCTTCCTGTTTCTGACGAGGCAGGCGGCTCTGCAGAGGCACCTCTGGCGCTGTGCCAAGTTTTCTTGCAGCTATCTTTGCCTCTGCTCTGTGCCGTGTACTTAGCACTGCCTCTGTGCCCAGGGTCGAGTAGTTACCACTCATTCCTCCACAGGTGTCCTTGAAGAAATCCTCCCATCCTTCTGCCCCGGGAAAGCAGCTTTCTTTCTCCTCCTAGCCCAGATCCTAAATTCCCATTGCTTCCCTGTCACCAGGGATGGGGTTGATCTGCATCCCTCTCCTCCCCCTTCAGGCACAAAGTCCTCCATCTTGCTTCTTAGGGACAATGATTCAACGTACAGATCTCATGGTTAGAGATTTGAAAAGTACCCTGGAGTGAGTGGGCCAAGTTCAAGAATGTAAAGATCAGACTGCCCTTAAAAGGAAAGGAAGAAAATTCTCTTCTCCCTTTTCTTCACGTCCTCTTGAGTATGTAAGACAGGCATCAGGTAAGTTCTCAATTATTCATTCTATGAGACACACAAATGAAGGTATTTTCAAACATAAATGGGATCACAATATTTACTGTATTTCATCAAATCTAAATGTGTCAATTATAAGGTATGCCATCATTTTATGTTCTTCAATAAAAAAAAGAACACTCCCCGTTGTAAATATCTAGCACTGCTGATTGCATGCTTGCTGCATTCAAACTTCCCAAGTGCTGATACATGAAAAAAAAAGACTTTTAGAATCAACAGAATACAACACTGCTTTGTTCTGCTCCCATCCTCTTTTAGTTAACAGTTTACCTTGGAGATTTTTCTGTGTTGTTTTTTATCAAAATCTATTGTGAAAAATCAACCTATAGCATTAAAATTATGAGATCAGACAATTTATTTAATAATTCATCTACTGATGGATCTCATTTTTACATGGAAAACAGTACTTTAATGTAGATTCTTGTATATTTTGTGTGTTTTATGAATATTTCCAGTTCCCAGAGGTAGAATTACTAAATCATATTAAATTTTGATGATTGCTGTCAATTTATTCCATAGAAAAAGATAATTATTTGTAATCCCGCAGTAACATCTGAAGGCATCCATTTCCTCCTGCCCTTGTTAAAACTAGATAATATCAATATTTCACATTTTACTAATTTAATTGGCAAAAATGGTATTATGTTATAATATGCACTTCTCTGAAGGTCAGTAAAATTAAGCATATTTTCAAATATTCCTTGTTCATTTTAATTTCTTCTCTGATTTTTCACTATGCATGCCTTTTGCCCTTCTTATCACTGAGTGGTATGATGTTTTTATTGACTTATAGATTTTTTTATGTAGTAAGACTAATAGTCTGTATATATTTAATACATCTTTTATCCCTGTTTATTTTTTTCTAATTTTCCCCATGCTTTTAGTGTTTTTGTTGCAGGGAAGTAACTTTTTTTTTTTAAGATTTGTTTATTTATTGAAAGACAGAGTTACAGAGAGGCAAAGGCAGAAAGGAGAGAGAGGTCTTGGATCCGCTGGTTCACTCCCCAAATGGCCGCAACAGCCAGAGCTGTGCTGATCTGAAGCCAGGGCCAGGAGCTTCTTCCTGGTCTGCCACGTGGGTGCAGGGGCCCAAGGACCTGGGCCATCTTCTACTGCTTTTCCAGGCCATAGAAAAAGTTGGATCAGAAGTACAGCAGCCAGGACTCGAACCAGCACCCTAAAGGGATGCCAACACTACAGGTGATGGCTTTACCTGCTACACCACAGTGCCAGCCCAAAGGTTGTAACTTTATGTTACCTTATATTTTGTTTTGCATCCTTATGGATTCTGGGTTTTGTGTGGCTTAAACTGTCTTCCAAACTGCAAGACTGTAAAACTAATTTTCCAGAATGCTCATGTGTGTGTTATGTGTACTTGTGCATGCATGTGTGTGTGTGCATGCCAACGCATGCATGAATGTGCGTTTTCAATCTTTTGTCAGGAATTTACTTTTGCAAATGTCACGAGGTGGGAATCCAACTTTGTTTTTTCTTTTTTCATAGCATTAGCAAATTATCCCAGTGCTGTTTGTTTAATCATTTCTTTTCTTCCTAAATTAAAAGTAACTTTTATTATGACAAAATCCATTATGGTTATCTGTGTGAGTTCCTGAATTTTCTAATCTATTTCCTCAAGCTGTTTTTCACAATCCTTGGATTAGTAATATGGCTTTTAATTATTGTGATTTTATATTTTGTTTTTATACTTATTGAAGAAAAATAGATCAAAGTGTGCATTAATTCTCCAAATATGTATTGTGTATCCTCTACATGCTAGATTCTGTTGTGAATACGTGAGCATGTCTGACAACTTCACTGGACTCTAACATTGAACACTTTTAATAGCTTTTAATATTTAGTTTTAATAATTTTTAATTGATTCTTTTATCCCACCAATATTTTCTTGGTTGTGTTTTTCTAAAATATTTTTTTCTTCTAAGTGAACTTTAGAATAGTTTAAGTTCCATAAACAAGTTTCTGAAATTTGATTGAGATTGTATTAATTTTTAGGGAAATCTATTGCATTAATTTACAGAGAAAATTTATTGAAGAAATTAGGGAAAACACATATATTTATACTCTGGATCTTCCCATTCAAGATGTTACCTTATGTGAAAGTATCCCAATTTCCTTTTTGAAAAAATGAAGATTATACTAGTAATTGCCTCATGAGATTTCTGATAAAATTAATCATCTAAAATTTTAGATAACTTTGGCACATTAAAAGACTATAATAAATATTAGCACTATTACAACTGTTATGATAATCATTATTCTCTAGCTCTGTTTTTTAGGTCTACCTTATGTCCTTCCAGTAATTTTATTGTTTTATTCCAAATATTTGCTAGGTTTCATTACTGTTTTATTTCCATTGTATGTTCTAATTATTTATCATGAATATATATAGAAAACATACATTGAAGTACCCATTAATTCTCCAAATATTTATTAAGTATCTTCTGTAGTCTTTTCCCATTTCATCCTCCAATCTAGCTCTGGGGGCACTTGGAGGAACCAACAATGGAGACACTGGGCCAGGTGTAGGGGTGGTTAATATGTCATTTCCTCTCAAGGCTAATATGTTTGATCTCCAGAATCAAACAGAAATATATTTTAAATGTTGGATTGCTTGTGTTCATCTTTTCCGTGACCAATTTGGACACATTGAGGAATCAACAATATTGAACATGGAAGTAATTGTTGCCATCGGAATCTTGGAATACTGGCTTATACAAATTTAGTATCTGGCCATCCACTCAGTCGATAGCCATTTTATCTAAAGATGACAAAGCAAGTTTGTTCTGAGACACCTGAGAGAACTCAAGATGCTCAAGAAGAGGTCATGGCTTGGTGGATTCCAACCATTCCCGTGATGCCCAGCAGAGGAAGTGACCAGGGTGACATGACCTACTAGTTTTTAGATGTGATACCTTAGACTAGCGATGTCAGTGGATACAGCTGGAGGTAGAATATAGCAGCTGGGGCTGTCGCGGGTCTGGAAGACTGGCACCTGTCCTTGAACAAACTCTCCAGAGGATTTCATTTCATGGGGTAACTGAGTCCCATCATTACTGCTGAAGAATACGATGGCCTGTATGATTTTCAGATTTAACAGAACTCCCAAACAAAAATCTCCACGTGGAGATTACCCCTCCCTCCCCCCTTTTTTGGGGCTATTTGCAGATCTAGAAAGCAATCGCACAACTGGAAGTTTACTTAAACATTTGCATTCTTTCCAACGTCAGTGGCGCTCAGGTGGTCCGTGCTCAGAGCATTTTAAGGTGAATATTGCTATTCTAGACACTGTTTCACTTCTCCTTTCATCTGGTCATTCTCACCAGGATGGTGTCCCCTCAAGTGTTATTGGCCTGATTCCACTGTGTCAAATGTATGCAGCAGAGAAAGGGGATACACCAGCAGCTGGGGCGGCTGAGCGGAAGGAAGGGGACTAAAACGTATTAATCCCATTGCAAGCAACAGGCCCTGTGTTGAATGCTTTCAGATACAATGCTCCGTTTAATCCTCACAGCAGTCTTGCAAGGAGAACATTGTTATGATTATTTTCACACATAAAGAAACTGAGGCTCAGGGAAATTAAGATTGGAACCAGGGTCTGTTAAATTCTAAAGTGCAGGGGTCAGAGGGGCCAGCTCATTCGAGTTTCGGCTAGAACTACCTGAGCTCATAAGCCAGGTCTCCAGGATCCTTGAAACGAGACCTGAGTAATGTTGAGGCTAAAGATGATTCACAGTGAGTTGGACTCTCCGCGTAGCAGTGAACTTCTTTGTTGGCAAAACACTCCGTCAAAATCTCCCCTGATGGGAAAGCCAAATTTCAAAATTCTTTCCGAGAGAATGCCGATCTGGCGTCATCACGGGAATGCTTCTATCTTTTGAGCTCTTTCAGCTCAAAACCCAACTTCCTGGAGCCAGGTCATGGATTTGGAGAACTTTCTGTCTGCACTTCTGTTTAGTGAAGATCAGATGAGCAGGGCTGAGGAAGCTGTAGGCAGACAGCATTAGGGATAATTCTTTCCCACAATACCACACTCCATTCTTCTAGCATACCTCAAGTGCATGCCCTCGGCCAAAACAGATCTGGCGAGGGGAAGATTAACAATGATGACAAAAATAGTCCCTGACTTGATAAAACAAATATCAACTGGGTCAGGGAACAAGAACTGCCCATAACTAACCTTGGGATCTAATATGCTCTTCATTAGGACGGGGTTGCACCATCTTAAGTCTCACCTCATGCTAACTCTGAAGTTAGAACTTATACCACTGCCCTTGGACTTAGCCAATATTTGCAAAGCCTGGGGGTGGGGGTTGGGGAGGGGAGGTGCAGGGAGGGATGGAAGACACAGATCAACATGAGGAGCGGCCGGCGCCGTGGCTCACTAGGCTAATCCTCCACCTAGCGGCGCCGGCACACCGGGTTCTAGTCCCGGTCGGGGCGCCGGATTCTGTCCCGGTTGCCCCTCTTCCAGGCCAGCTCTCTGCTGTGGCCAGGGAGTGCAGTGGAGGATGGCCCAGGTGCTTGGGCCCTGCACCCCATGGGAGACCAGGAAAAGCACCTGGCTCCTGGCTCCTGCCATCAGATCAGCGCTGTCGCCGGCCGCGGCGGCCATTGGAGGGTGAACCAACGGCAAAGGAAGACCTTTCTCTCTGTCTCTCTTTCTCACTGTCCACTCTGCCTGTCAAAAAAAAAAACAAAAAACAAAAAAAAAAAAAAAAAAAAAAAAAAACAAAAAAAACAAAACCATGAGGAGCAAGTGTAAGATATTCTGGATGACCTCTTTGGTTTTTTGCAATCTCACAGTTCTCTGCTGGGTGATCGTTCAGGACTGATCTTTGGAGCCCGGTTAACTCAGGCAGATGTTTCTTATGACATTGTGGGCACTGTGGGAATGGGGCAAGACTGGTACATTTTTATGGAATAAAATATGGCTTTGTCTTGGTCTGGGCTCCCTAATTTCCTCTCAAGATAAGGATGAGTTCATTGAACCCATCCACCTCTCAATCAGTAAACACTCCACGGGGGGCAAATTCCAGCCTCAGAGTTCAGGCTCCTGCACTTCGGGTGCTCATTGATTTTCTCTTTCCTGAGGCTTCAAGGGGAGAGGTCAGGGCAGGTGGGGTTATGGGAGGCTCCAATTTCCTCTGTCTTCTAGCTCTGCCTACAACCGCACTCTACTAACGAGTGCTCCAATTCCCAAAAACAGAAGTGTTAAATCTTAGTAACCCAGAGAATTTCAGCAGCTGAGTGTGCCTTCTTTATTTTTTTGGATAAATTTGTATGTTTTTATTTTATTTGAAAGACACACACACATACACACACACAGAGAGAGAGATATTTTTCACCCATTGGTTCATTCTCCAAATGCTCACAACAGCCAAGGCTAGGCCAGGCCAAAGCAAAGGGCTGGGAACTCCATCTGGGTCTCCCACGTGGATGGTGGGGCTTGGGTAATTGAGCCATCATCACCTGCTGACTCTGAAGATGCGCATCACTAGGAAGGCAGAAGCAGAGTAGGCAGGACTTGAACTAGACACTCGGAAATAAATATGGATGCTCCAGACAGTGACTTAACTGCTGTGCCAAACACCTGCCCCTGAATGTGCCTTCTCTACTACTTTCTTACCCTTTTCCCTCTACCCAAATGGACAGCATGATTTTTGTGCCATCTGGTTTGCAAGTTAATTTCTTTTCTGATCAATTGCCTTGAATTTGTGTCTTCCTAAATAAAGTTCCTCTGCCTTTTTCCCCAACCCACCACCCCTCTTCTTCCTTACCAACCTAATGATGGCTGGGAGGACAGCAAAATGCAATGTGAGGAGGCATGCACATCTGAGCCCCCTCCCCCCTGCCTCTGTGGCTCACACTCCTCAGGAGTTTGCACCTTTTGAAGACAGGGCACACAGCTCATGCCTCACGGTGTAACCTGCCTGCTGCCTTTACCACGTGCTCAGTGAGGGTTGGTTTGGGCTGGTAAGTTGAGAAAAGTAGAAAATAAGGCACCCATGGTGGCATTTCAAATGTCAGTGATCGCGTTGTGGGCACTCGCTCTCATGTCCCGCCCCTTGTCAGGGTTAACAATGCTGCTTCCTATCAGACTTCCTGTTTCTCCTACCATTTATTGAGCACGTGCTATCCTGGCCACGTCTCTTCTCCCTTAGTCCTCAGCTGGAGGGTAGGTGTTATTTTATGAAAGAAGAAACTCTGGCTCCAGAAGATTGGAAAATTAATGAGTCATGCACTTGACTTCAGACACAGGTCTTATCTCACTCCGTCACCCAGTGGCTGCACTGCTGTGCCCTCCTGCCTTCTTCAGGGGCAGCCTCTGGCCCCGAGGCCAGCAGGTTGGGGCGGGCTGCCCGTGGGGAGCACACACCTGGCTCATTTTCTGTCTCTAAGGGAAGGCCACATTCCCCCCAGGGGTTTCTGTGCTTTTGTCTCTGATGATGTTTCCTCCAAACAAAAGTTGTGCTCGCTTGCCAAAAAAAAAAAAAAAAAAAAAAAAAAAAAAAAAAAAAAAAAATTCAAACACTTCCAAAATGTATAAAATAAATGTCAGCATTGCCCCATCACCTCGTAAATGCTTCCTTGCCTATTTCCACTCCTGCAAAGTCACATTTATCATGATGGGGTGCAGTCTCACCTGGTAGATACAAAGACATCTCGACTTGTGTGGATTAAGCTTTATGCCTTGATTCTTTGGGGCTTAAACTTTTGAAACTAAAAAACACTCTTTCCAATCACACACAAAAAGCCAGACCCTGGCAAATTAAAAACCTTGACTTTCAAGACTACTGCCTCGACAAGGAGTTTTAAGAACCAATTTAGAAATTCAAAAGTCAAACCTTGATGCACTTTCTAGATACAGATGAAGATATACAGCTAAAAAATACAAGTGGAGTCAAGTGGACATCCTCCTCCTGTATTGTCTTTTAGAACTTAGTAACACATCAGGGATAGCCTGTCACTTCACTTCACAGCTGCAACACAACCTCAGGCTTTTAGTTGGATATTTTATTTTCCAAAAGCTGTGGACTCACAATACAAATCTTATAACTAAAATTCAAAAGTTTAAAAAAAAAAGATGAAGTTTTGTGGGCTGTGGTGACGTAAGAGGGAAACTTTTTCTTGGGGTTAGTTCTACCCCAAGTTCACCTTATTCTGACACAAAGACACACAATTTGAGCAATTCACCTAATGATGACAATTGGCTTGTCTGTGATTTTCCATGATTAGATATAATCCTGCCACATAAAACATGGGTGCATAAACCAAAATCTTCCCTCTTGCCATGCCAGGTGTCTGTGACCTGGGGTAAGCACTGCTTCTAGAAGGGAGTCATTGAGGAAATGTGGAGAACAAAGCTCTGAGGGTCTGACTTTTCAATTTCTGAATAGGGGTTTCAAGCTCAGTGTTGACACTCTAGCCTTTTTTTTTCCTATCTCCCATTGAATTTTGTAATTTTTTTCTTTTTTTTTTAAATTTTATTTAAGTTATACAAATTTCATGTATTTCTTGTACACAGATTGTTGACACTCTAGCCTTTTTTTTCTATCTCCCATTGAATTTTGTAATTTTTTTCTTTTTTTAAAAATTTTATTTAAGTTATACAAATTTCATGTATTTCTTGTACACAGATTTAGGAACGTAGCGATGCTTCCCAACCTACTCTCCTTCCTGCCCACGCTCCTACCCTTCCTCCTCCTTCCTCTCCTATTCCCTCTCTTAATTTTGACAATCTTGAACATCAGTGCTTTAAATTTGCCACAGTCGGGGTTTTTGTGTGATGGAAAAAAGTGTTTTTGGTTTCAAAAGTCTAAGCACCAAAGAACTATGGGCATAAAGCTTACTCCATAACCTTAGAATAGTGGTAACAGGTGAGGAGCCAGCCTCACTCTCTCAGGGGCTGGAAGAAGTTTGCCTGGGTTAACGGACAAAATGGCCAAGGGGGGGATATTCCCGGACACTATCCTTGCAAAGTGCACAGGGGCTTAGCCTGGCGCTGGGGTGGAGGGAACAGAACCGCCAGATTGGGTTGGGATCTTGAAGAAGGAAAGTGTGTCCGTGTTCTGTCCAGCACCTAGAGTATAACAGCCACACTGAAGTGCCCCCAGTAGAGTATAACAGCCACACTGAAGTGCCCCCAGCCAACATGATGGGGCCACTGCAGAGCACAGAGGCGGTGCAAGCGCCAGTGACAGGGCCCTTGGCCTCAAGTGGCTTGAGAAGAGTCATGCTTTCCCATGTTCAGATCCCTGCAGGGAATATGACACTGTGGAAAGAGAGTCGGCGAGGTTCCGAGGATGCTTCCATGGAATGTGGCGTGAATGTCTCAGGCCACAAGCCCAGTGCAACCAGGGCCACCACTGCAAACAAAAGCATAACGCTCTGATGACAACTTAGAATCAGGTGTCTCGCCACTCCCTGTGCAAGAACCAGCGAGCACAGCCTCATCCAGTGCGGCCAACAGCCAGAAGCCTCTCCTGGCCCAAGGCCACTGGGCACCTAGGAGCGGAGATGCCACCATAAGGGATAGGAGCAGAGAGGGAGGATGCCTGAAAGTGACCAGATGAGTCGCTGTCGTCAGACCAAGACAGGAGCCTGAGTTAGAGATCCAGTTGAGCCGCAGAAAGAAAGGGCACATGTACTCTGCCTATAAAAAAAAAAAAAAAAAAAAAAAAGGCACACATTTCAACTGAACCGAACGTGTGCCTTTGTTGATCCTATCTGCTCACATGTACAAATATTTCTGTAATGCTGGTTGCCAGACATGGACGGGTGAGTCAAAAAATCTCGTGGATATCACCATGCTCCTCTCAATAATGGTGATTCCAGCTCATACTGCCTGCCACTGGGACAGGTCTGGAGAGAAACATCTGCACCATTCGCTGCAGAACCCTGGATGTTACAACTACTTAAACTTTTGCCCTGGGGCCAGCCAGCATTGCGGTGTGGAGAGTAAAGCCACTGCCTGCAATACCAGCATCCCATACGGACCCCAGTTTAGTCCACTTTTGACTCAGTTCCCTCCTAGTGCACCTGGGAAAGCAGCAGCAGATGGCCCAAGTACTTGAGCCCCTGCACCCAAATGGGAGATCCGGATGAAGCCCCTGGCTCCTGCCTTCATCCTAGCCAAGCTGCAGCTATTGAAGCCATTTGGGGGGATGAACCAGCAGATGAAAAATTCTCTCTCTCTCTCTCTCTCTTCCTCTCTCTCTTCCTCTCCCTGGAACTCTAATTTCGAAATAAAATGAAGAATTCTTTTTAAAAAAACTGTTACCACACTTAGAGTGGAGAAGAATGTCTTAACTGGCATTTTTAAAATTAGTGTTGGCCAGCGCCACGGCTCACTAGGCTAATCCTCCGCCTTGCGGCGCCGGCACACCGGGTTCTAGTTCCAGTCGGGGCGCCGGATTCTGTCCCGGTTGCCCCTCTTCCAGGCCAGCTCTCTGCTGTGGCCCGGGAGTGCAGTGGAGGATGGCCCAAGTCCTTGGGCCCTGCACCCCATGGGAGAGACCAGGATAAGCACCTGGCTCCTGCCTTCGGATAGGCGCGGTGCGCCGGCTGCAGCGGGCCAGCTGCGGCGGCCATTGGAGGGTGAACCAACGGCAAAGGAAGACCTTTCTCTCTGTCTCTCTCTCTCACTGTCCACTCTGCCTGTCAAAAATAAAGATAAAAAAATATAAAAAAAAATAAAAGTGTTACAAGTTTCATTCATGACTCCCACTGTAAGTTTCAGTTGTGAGTTCTTGTTTTCTTCTACAGCCTAAATAAGAGGGGGAGAGAGACAAGGGGTCATAGAAGTGGGGTGAGTGGCATTGCTGAACTGTGGCTGATGGGTGTGTGTGTATAAAATTTGTTATTGCAATGAAAATGTTGATTATAGGGGCAAGTAACTGGCCTTTACAACTAAGCTACTGGTTAAGACCCTGCGTTCCACGTCTGGGTGCCTGGGTTTGAGTCCTGGCTCCAATCTTGTTTCTTGCCAACATACACCTGAGAGGTGATGATGACTCAATTGGGTTTCTGCCACCCATGTGGGAGACTTGAATTGAGGTCCACACCTGGCTTCATCCCGGCCACTGTGGGCATTTGGGGGAATGAACCAGATGTGGGAGTGTGCACTCTCTCTCTCTCTCTGCCTCTCAAATAAATTAACACTAAAATGTTGAAAATAAAAAGGCGTATTTCGTGTATCACTTATGTCAGAGCCCAGTTGCAACTCTCATAAACTCCATCAAATCGCCCAGGGTCAGTGCTGGCCAAGTCAAACTTCATTAGAGCCTCGTCCCGTCTCTTTTCCTCTTCGAGTATTAACAAGTAGGTTTTCATTTTAAATCCATATTCTAGAAAATGAAACTTTCACGGTTTCTTTTATGTGGATGAATACCCTATCTTTAGTTGACATTACTTTTCTGAATCTCTTTTCTCTTCTTTGTGTGACTGAGGGAAATCCTGAAAGCTACACTGAATGACTCTTTTTCCAAAGATTCAGAGTTCCAAACAAGCATATTAAAGTGAAACTCTGAGTGAGGGAACCTTAGCAAACTTCAATGGCTGAAAGAGCAAAGGCTGCTTGGCCCTAGGAAAAAGTAACAGTTTGGAGGTGGTAGCACTTGGTCAGTTAACTGACGGCCTCAACAAGAAGCATTTGTTTTCATTGTCATTAGAAGGTAGAAAAGGCAAACCAAGGTATTAAATAGAGTGCTATGTCCCATAAATAGTACAATTATTATATGAAAAAAATAAGCCTTTTCTTCTGCTTTTCACCTACCAGCAAGCTCAGATCTTCATCTCAGTTTGTCACAAGTAATCAGCCCTGCTTATTTGTATTACAGTGCCGGACTGGACTTTCTTATTTTGTTTGTATTTGTATTCCTGAATGTGGACTTTGTAAACAAGTCGGGATATAGATACCTATTAACTGTTCATACACATGATCTCTGGTTTTGAAGATTTTATGAAATTCACCTATAAAACTGCAGTGACCAGGTGCCTCTGCAAAAGTAGAGGAGATATTTTTTGACTTTTGTTTTTTGGACAACTTGTGCATTTTTCCCCCTATGGCTTTGGGTCTATGAAAGTTTTTTGTTTTTAATTCTACAGGAAAGCTTGATTTAACTCCTCCTTTTCGCTTAGAAATGTTTCTACTTCACTGAGATTTTTCATTTATATAACCATAGTACTGACTCTCAAATTCTTGGATGTTGAGTGAAGAAAAGACAAATAATACTGAATTGAAAACTGATGTGCTATTCATAACTTTTTCTAGAATGCAAATGTGCACACCCTTATGCACATGCCTAGATATGCCTCTGAGCCACACTTCAGCGCTCTTGCTCAATCCTACTGTTAGTTGCTGAAACGGGAAGAGAGATTTAGACCTCATATATCTTTTTCTAGTTATCAAAAAATTTCCAGTTATGAATAATCGGAAGTAGAACCATTGATTTGGGGAATTATTGCCCAACAGGTCAAAGGTAATAACAATGACAAGAAATCCATGGCTCCGCTTTCCAGGGTCTAGAGCGGCTCACACCAAGGAATTTCAGAACCAGCAAAGCTCAGGGTTCTATTTGCACAAGCACTGGGGAAAACCCAGTGCTTTCTACACTGGCAGATTTATTTGCAGAGACACAGGCATTTTTTCCAGGGTGGCTGCCAAGCTATCTCCTGAGCCTGTCTAGCTAGCACCTGGGCGACTCAGCAGGGGGCTTTGCAAATAATACCCTCCCCTCTGCCAGCATCAAGGCCGCCTAAGTGATTCTGTTTCAGTGTGTTATGGCACCTTAATCTTTCTAAGCTGCTCCACGCCTATCCTGGGCCTACCCAGGCAGCACTGAGTCTGAGGGCAAGGGCCTGGGGCAAAGGCAAGAGTGGGACAGGAGCTTTCAATCCCTGGAGCGCCACTGCTACTGTGGCTTTTTTTTTTTTTTTTACAGGCAGAGTGGACAGTGAGAGAGAGAGACAGAGAGAAAGGTCTTCCTTTGCCGTTGGTTCACCCTCCAATGGCCGCCATGGCCGGCGTGCTGCAGCCGGCGCACCGCGCTGATCCGATAGCAGGAGCCAGGTACTTCTCCTGGTCTCCCATGGGGTGCAGGGCCCAAGCACTTGGGCCATCCTCCACTGCCTTCCCTGGCCACAGCAGAGAGCTGGCCTGGAAGAGGGGCAACCGGGACAGAATCCGGCTCCCCGACCGGGACTAGAACCCGGTGTGCTGGCGCTGCAAGGCAGAGGATTAGCCTAGTGAGCCGCGGCGCCGGCCGCTACTGTGTTTTTAACACCTGAACATCTTGGGAAGTGGAAATGGGTCTGGGTGTAGTTCTATATGGCAAGGAACAAAAGCCACTGACTGGGAGAGAAGAAAGACAATTAATAGAGACTTGACACAAGCCAGGTGCCAGGGTTTGTGCTGTTTCTATATAAAAATGACATCTTTTTTTGAAGGTTTGATGAAACTCCCATATGTGTTATCTATTTTAATTTCACATTCATCCTTAAAGATCTCTTACCGACCTGATGGAAGTATTGAGTTTTGTCACATTGAGCAGAGAACTCATTTCTTTAGAAGAAGGTTCGATAGAACTTGCTTGTTATTTAATATTCACATGTGGATGGAGATCTGTTTAATCACATGCAGTGAGATCATTGTTGTTTTAAGCAGAGAAACTCCTATTTAAATGAACATTTACTGTGCTGAAATATAAAGATGGAGCGCCTGCTGTTAAAAGAGGTTCCAGTCTGATGGCCCCTTAGACAATACCACATTGCTGTAGGACGTGGAATGAAAGCCATGGAATTAGATAATGTCCAGCATTTCATCAAAGCTTGGCCTTTTTCCTCTGTTCCCAGGAAAATTAACCAGTGTTTAGTGGAGAGGCGTGTGCGTTCTTAAGACTGACCTTGGGGAAACTGAGAAGGGCTCCATGGCATACCCAAGAAACAAGTCCCAGACAGAGAGGGAAGGTAGAAGGGGGTTGGCAGACCAGGTGCAGCCAGGAGTGACGTCATTCAAAGACCTGGCCTCATGTGTGGTGGAAAGGCCACTCATATTTGGATTGACATCAGACCTCATATGGACCCAGTAAACATGTACTCCTGCACACCATGTATCTTCTCATGCATGAATCACTGGCAAGACAAACACAACTAGTCAGTGATTTCTTAATTTCTTATTTCATTTGCTTGAAAGCCGGAGAGCCAGAGATGCCTGCAACAGCCGAGGCTGGGCCCTGCCAAAGCCTGGAGCTGTGGGTGGTGGGACCCCAATAACGTGAGCCAGCACCTGCTGCCTCCCAGGGTGCACATTAGCAGGGCACTGGAATCAGGAGCAGAGCTGGGACTCTGACCCCCACACTTCCGACAAGGGATGTGGGTACTCCACGTGGCTTGCACCTAGTGACTTCATGTTAACCTGACTAGTTGGCTCATGGCTTTGAACAGAGGGAGGACTGGTGTGACATAAGAACACCGGGGCTTGGCAAGGGGTAGAGACCTTAGGGAAGGGACAACAGACCAAGAACAGAGGGAGAAAGATTGAGATCCCACTTGACCATCTTCCAAATTTTACTCTTGCCTTGCTCTGAGATTTAAATTGCATTCCTCATGAGAAGCAAAACTACTCACAAAACTTTGCTTTGTTTTCCTGTAAGAATCCTTTGGTGAAAGTCAGGGGTGGTGGTGACTCTACCAGTGCTAACAATCCTTTAGCCTTTGTAATTCTAATTCTCCTGGGACACTCAAGAGTTAGCGCTGTATTGATTGAACACAGGTTTTCAGAGTCCTAGCCATGCTCTCTAGGTGATTTTTCCTTTAATTTTGAAAACCAAGCTCTAGACTTTTTTTAAAGCATAGTTTGAATCCTCCTCCCCAAAGATTGTATTTATCAGTAAGGGGTCAGAACACCATTTAATTCTTTAGTAATCTTTCATAACTTTGCTTAATCTATCGGCCATTTTCTGAACATGATATCAGCTATTTTCCTTTATATACACTTCTCCTGTATTTTATACCTTTGGAAGAAACAGGAGTGTTCATGGACCCCAGAATTTGGCAATATATGATAAATAATTTATGTGCTTCTATGACTTTTATTCAGGGGCCTTTATCGCTCACCTCAGCATGTGTTAGTAAATTAATTATGAATATGTGCTGATTTTCAGTTGTTACTTTTTAAGAAACACTTGTAAATCATTTATGATTACTTTAATGGAGATGAGATGAATAAAAGCAGCCTTTTCTTTATTATTAGTTTGTGAAGCTTACATTTTCAACTACAAAATGGGCACTGGCACACACTGGGATGTGTGAACAGGGTTTTGGTCAGGTTTCAGATCAGTGTTGAGGAGGGTGGTACACATCATGCCTGACCAATGGCATTGGACAATTTGGAGTCATAAATGTAAGGATTTCCAGCTGTATTGTCAACAGACTTCCTACCAGAAAAATTTCCACCTGCCGTATACACCTAGCATTCTGGTCACTGCGTGCATGGATGTCCCAAGCTGGACTAAAGCAGGCCAGTATTAAATGATTACTAGAATACAGAGTCGTGTATTACTGCAGATACCTTTTTCTTTCCAAGAAGATTGGGTAGAAGGGGAAGATTCTTTTTCTGCAATCAAGGAATAAATAATTTGGCAGAAAGGGGCACTGGCATGCTAATTTGGTTAGGAAGATTGGGCTTTAAATTTGTGCTGTTGACATTTTTATGAGCTAAAAGTGGAAAAAATGCTGTTATCATTTAATAACATTTTGATATTGCATTGACTCTGGGCATCTTGTTTCAAGAGCATTAACACAGAAAGCTTTCGTCATTTAGGTATAAAGCAAAAGAAATCTGAGAGATGAAGGCGACCCAGTCCACAATCGTGCGTAGACAGAAGGCAGCTGCTGCTGCAGGCCGCAGTGCTAGCAGAGTCAACTTCAAAAAGGCCAACGATTTCTGATAATTCTTCCTGTCCTTGATGCAAAGATAAAGGAGTATCTCAGTCCACTCTCAGGTGCTATACCAAAATACCAGAGGCTGAGGACATTATGAAGAAAAATGCCCTGTTTTTAGCTCACAGCTTTGGAGGCCAAAAATCCAAGGCGGGACTGTTCCACCTGTTTGGCCTCTGATGGAAGCCTCACAGTGGATGGTGGATGGCAGCATACTTGTGGGAGCACATTTAGAAGAGTTCACGTGGCAGCCTTGGCTTGCTCTTTTGATAACAACTTACTCTTGTGGGAATTGATCAGAACCCCAAGACAACTGCTTGAATCCCTTCCCAAGCTGGCATCAGTGACCTGCTTACCTTGCACTGGACCCCATCCCTGGGAGGTTCCAACACCTCCCACCACCACTGCACTGCAGACCAAGCTTCCAACACATGAACCTTTGGGGGACACTCAAACCATAACCAGACCAAGCAAGGAGACGTCACTATGAAATAATAGGAAGGAGATAAGTGAGATTTTCAAAAGCCATTCAAGCAATGTGTAGTGTGAAACATGCTGTCGGGCGCATCTAGAGGAACATTTTAGAAAGGTGTTGCAGTCCAACCAGAGTAGAAACTGATCCCTGTATTTTAAGTTACAGATTAGCCATTCTGCGACTTCTGGGAAGGTCTTTTCTAGTGCTTAGAATTGTTCGACGTTAGCCATTGTTGACTCAGGAGGAAAATATGACTTTGAGTGAAAACTTTGCCTTTTTTTTTTTAATGTGTGGGGCTAAATTAAGTTTAAGAAAAAATGTTTCAGAGTAAAATTTAGCCAATTGTTACAAGCATCAGAAGTGAAAAGGTCATTTCTTGAAGTTGTACACATTGATGGTAACTTACATAGAATTGTAATGAAAGGGCCCACACAGCGGCTCACTAGGCTAATCCTCCGCCTGCGGCACCCGCACCCCGAGGTTCTAGTCCCAGTTCGGGTGCCGGATTCTGTCCCGGTTGTTCCTCTTCCAGTCCAGCTCTCTGCTGTGGCCCTGGAAGGCAGTGGAGGATGGCCCAAGTGCTTGGGCCCTGCACCTGCATGGGAGACCAGGAGGAAGTACCCGGCTCCTGGCTTCGGATTGGTGCAGCAGCCATTTGGGGGGTGAACCAACGGAAAAAGGAAGACCTCTCTCTGTCTTTCTCTCTCTCTCACTAACTCTGCCTGTCAGAAAAAAAAAAAAAAAAAAAAAAAACGAATTGTAATGAAAGGAAAAGTCCATACATTCTGTTCCAGTCACAGCTACTCTGCTGTCCTTCGACTGAATATAGGGCCAAAGATTAAATGTCACGCATTAAAAAAAATCAAGTGGCACTGAGCTTGTAATGTATATTTTATTTTGCACAAGCTTGCATATATACTGCACATACATTCAGTTTAAGAGAAGATGGAAGGCACACAAGGCAATTGGACTACTGTATCCTTTAAGTGGTACAAAGCAAAAGGTCAAAGTTTGGAGAGTATACAAAAGCTTAAAACACACAAAGTAAAACCCCTTCCCGCCCTCCCCACAACAACCTTTTTTTTTCTTGTTCTAAAATTTAGTAGCTGCCAAACTAAATTGTTTACTTTTACTTTAAAATCAATTGTCTACTGCACCTTTTTATTTTCTTTTTAATATGGACAGGGAGTCTCATTTTTTATCATATCAATTAATATTACAGTACATCCTTGGTAATACAAAATTGTACACCTTCATCAAATAAATTAGGATAAATTAAACCAATAAATTATGCAAAGTCTTCAGAACAATAGACAACAACAAAAATCCACAATTGAAATTGCCTCTAGCTAAAAAAAAAATCAAAAATTGACTTTATCAGTTCAGTTATTGTACTATATTCAAATCAAAGGGTCTTTATTACAAAAAAAGAGCTTCATAATGCTATTTACAACATATTGCTAAATAATATAAAGGCAGTGTTTTATCACGGTTTATACTATATACATATGAGAAATGGCTGGGACAATATTGGGGGAAGCCACAACCTTTGATTCTCCTAGGTAGTGCTGAGACCAGCCCCAAATACTTGTGTTTCTAGTCCTAAATTTGAAGTGATAATATACAATTTTAAAATGCTTTCTCCCCCTGTGTGGAGGAATTGAATATTTAAAAAATACAGAATGTATACATTTTCACAAAAGGCCAGCCTGTCAGCCTTTTCCGCTATGCTTGTGCCTTTTAGGGGGTGTCAGATTTGAGAGGGCTCAGTAGAAAGGACTCCAAGTCCAGACGCTTCCACATTCTGTTATATTCTTGGAAGGAGAATTATAAGAAGATACAAAGGTTAAATACCAGTTTTGATCCCAGCTCTGAAAATGAGCGTTTTATAGATGGTTTACAACCAACAGATCTACAGAAAACAAAACTGCATTTCCTTCAACATAACATTTAAGTGCAATACAGGAACTGCTTCCTCATAGAAACCAGTTACATTTTTTCAGGGGAGCTTTTTGAAAACAATGCTTTCTTGTAATTTGCAAACACAGAGCTTGTACCAGAAGGAAACATTTGTACTATTCACATCAATGAATACTCTATAATATACATGGCAAAGAGATGTCGCACTGTCCTTTTCTGTGCACTGCCTCTTTCAGGGGAGTCTGTAAACCATGTCTTCTTTGATGGATTGATGATTGCTTCTGGGGATAGCTTAGTTTTAAAGTCCCCAAGTCTTTAGCTCTATGACTTAACATTAATGTGTGTGTGTGTGTGTGTGTGTGTGTGTGAAGGGGTGGGGGTTACTTACTAAATGTCTTCATGTACATAGAAAAGAAATTTCATAAATTTACAGAAACTGCATTACCCTTGCCCTTGACATCTGATAAAAGAAACTGTTATCTTTTAAAAGGAGAGAGCAGGATTTTCAAGAATGCTTTCAACTGTCTATACGGTCACTGTAGTGTTCCTAATAAATTCAACAGATGTTGTGAGAATGTAGTTATTTATTAAAATCTCATGTCTTACGTAACAACAGCCATGAGGTTAAATATTTACATTGCTTTATAAAAGTTCCCCTCTTGTTTTAGTGTTTCTGTTTTACTTTTTGTTGTTGTTGTTGTTTTAAGTGTTTTTTTTTTTGAAATGATATTCACCCACATCCCTAGTACAGTAACAAAGATTCTGCAAACATAAAACACTTGAATTAAATAATACGCGGAGGCACAAAGCAAACATCAGGAATATGTGGGTGAACATTTACTTTGATAATTACTGCATTCTAACATCTTCCGTGTGTTTTACCTTTTAATGTGAAACGTCCTTATTAAACAGCCAGAGATACAGTAAGAATTAAATGTTTGTTGTTGCAAATAGAACATTCTTTTCACAAAACATAACAAATGTCTAAAATAGGTTCTTAAATCTAGATAGGAAAAGGTAAGCTTTCCACTTCACACGCATATATATGTATATTTTTACATGTGTGTATATGTGTGTCTGTGTTTTTATGTTTACACACCTGCACACATATACATAGCACATGGTATGAAATATTGCTTCTATACTACTTTTCATTAGGCTAAGAAAACACAAGATTTGCACCACGGTTACAAAAAATTGGCTTCTACAAGAATTTTCAAAACTCGAATGCTGCTCAAACAATTGAGGAAAAAATAATTTGCGGTATCAAACTGTTCTAAAAAGTCTCTTCTTCAAAAACGTATTCTCCTGCTTTGTTTTAAAAAGACACAAAATATGCATAGCTATCAACATTATGTCAAACAGCCAGAAAAAAAAAAGTCTAGTGTTTATTGCAGCTGTAGTAATTGGAAATAAAGTCAAAAACATGAAACCAAAAGCCACAGAAGGCACAAGAACAATTGTACTTGTGGGAAAAAACTGGTATTTTGAAGGATTTTTAAAAATCCTCCCGCTGGTGCTGTTAGGTGTAGGCACAGACTATAACCTCAAGTGTATATGCAAAAAAATAATTCAGGGTTAGCAGAAAATAAGTGGTAATGTGGTATTTCAACATGGACTTTAGACTTTTTTTCCCTATGTAAACTCCCTCACCCTTCACCCTCCCACCATAGAAAGTTACCTTTCTCCCAAGAAGCCAATTTTCATGTGGTGAGAGTTGGAGCTAAAATTTGAAATCTGGAGGGTTTTTCTTTTTTTTGGAATCTGTTAAATAGGCATTTTGAAAGACAGGCTTTTGTCACATTCCAATGCCCTGGGAGGCACAAGAATTTGTGACTGTAAAAGGGGAAAAACCTGATAGCAAAGTGATCAAGCTGTATTTTCAGGACAAAGAGGTAAGTTTGTCCTTATGCTGTAATTTCCACTTTGAAATAATTTCTATGCCTCAGTGAACATCGAGAGGATATTCTCAGTAGGTAAGCGCATCAACATTGAGTTGTGAACGCATCCTTCTGCTTAATTTGTCTATCAATGAGAAAGGCAGGGGAAAGTAATACTAAAAGTCCAAATAAGTTTGGAATCAATAATGAACTTGCCGCAGATCAAGAAGGGACCTAGCAATCTGTCTACATAGGTGAATACACTACAGCTTGGCCTTTAGCCTTGCAAAGGGCAACAAAAGGTTGATATGAATTACACGAAACAGCAAAGACCCAGTGGTGTGCTGATGTGAACAGTGAATGTCATAGTCTTCCCAAGGAAGTGAGTCAAGAGTGTGAGCAGGATTGTGATTCCCTCCCGACTTTGTGCTGATTGGACTTTTTTTTTTTTTGCTCCAACATAAGGATGATTTAAACTTTTTTTTTTTTTTTTTTTTTTTTTTAAGCCAGTCAGAAAATTCCCAAGCTGAATCTGTGGCCACCTTGAAGGAGCCTGGGGCTGGGGTGTGTGTGGCCATAGGGGCAGAGTGCAGCATTTGATGCACCAGCCCACATGGCTGTATGTTCTGTCCACACTGCGAGGGCCTGCTATACTCCTGGGCAATGTAGGGCAACAGTTTCATTTAAAGTCAGCAGGTTTTAAGGCGTTGTGCTGACAATAATTATGTTCATACATTCCCGTCCATCAGCAGAATTTATAAATGATGTGAAATTACAGCAATCGGGTTAGCTAGTCAGTCACATGGGTCAACTTGCATTCTCCAAAGTCAAATGTAATTTTATAAAAAATTAAGGGAGAATGGTATTTATGTTCTATCTGTTTTAAATACCAGATTTGTTTCCGTGTCGTTTGAGAAGGTGTATATCAAATTACCTAAGGGTCAAAAGGGACCTGGAAAACACTGTGAGAATGAACAATGAATTCTTACTGCATCTGCACACAAAAATCCTTCTAAGAAAACAAGCGTGGATGCCAGACAAATCTTTAAATGCAAGAATCCAACATTGTACATCATTGAAAAAACTAGGAAAGAAAGGAAAAAGAGGAGAACCATTGAAGAAAGCATAAAATAGCAGCTAGCCTTCTTGTGTGTGCAGAAATTGTGTCTTTTGGGTGAACCCCACACTTTCCTATGCTATTCACTCTTCTCACATTTTCGTCAATGCTCGCTTCTGGAGTAGAAGAGGCATTAGCAATTGCTTTTCAGTGTTATACCTAAAATGAGGAAACATGGAATTAGACTGTTTGCCACCACTTTGCATACACAGGAGAGTGCAGTGGGATTGCAAATGAGAACAGGGCACTGGCCTATGTGCTCTTCAGAGGTGAAGACCATATCAGCTAACAGCTATTGATAAATTTCTAGCGTAGGCAGGAAGTTTATGGTCATGTTGGAATTTCTTTTTTCCCTTACTGTAGAAAGATATTTAGAAAATGGTGCTTTAGGGGAAAAAAGCACTATGAAACAGAAATAAGATTTCTTTGAAGCATATAAACACAGTTGAGCAAAGAGCAAGTTTTTAAACTTATTTACCTTTTAATATCTGACGCAAAATAAATAGAAAGTGTTACCAAGTTATAGAGTTTTTCCTCCAGGAAGAATGATATAAGCTCACTCATTAGGAAGAAGAATCTGTGAAATTTAGAGCGGTCACTGGAAAACCACATATGAATTTCCAGTCTCCTCTTCAAAGAGTCAGTTTTGTGCAAAACTGCTTTGCTGCCATAAGAAAATGGTACTAAGTTGGGGTGTCTGCCATTCCTCTTAGGAAAGGCTTGACAGTTAGGGATTTTTTTTCTTTTTCTTTTGGCATCGTGTGGTACTTTGGAAAAGTGAGCTGCTCATTTGTCACTGGCCTGAGCTCTAAATACATAAGAAAAAGCTGCTTACTGAGTTTAAAACCAAACAAAAGATTTAAATGTATGAAGTGAGTTCATTGAGTTTTTAGACCTTGTTAGCAGTAGAAACAAGAGACACATCACTATCTGTACAGTTGTGCTGTGTCACAGGCTTCCCTCAGTGGACCACCATTTGCAATGAGCCGTCCATTCAGCAGGTGCACCATTAACAGTCGTCCCTCCTTGCTAATATCGACTTTACACATGCCAACATTCCTTTTCCCTGAAAATTAACCCTATTTTAAGTCTCCAAATGTTAAGGGCCTTGGGTAAAAGTAAACTAAAGGCGGAAGGAAAATAACCATCCCCTTACAATGGAAAACAAAAGGAAATGAGAGAAAGGATGATAAGGAAGAATTACCAGCTGATTTCATAACATATCCATGCCTCCCATACACATAGAAATCAAAATCTAGACACACAGAACTCGGACATCCAAAGGGGACTGCTACTATTCATACATTCAGAAAGAGTTGTTGAAATTTCTACTCATGAAGCAGCTCTTGTAGGCAGTTCGGGGATTTGAAAATCTCAGGGACTTCACTATCCAGCTTGCAGATGACCTTGTATATGGCCTTCTTCCAGGAAGGATCAACATCTTTGCCTGCGATAATGGCATTGAAAAACTCCCGTAATGTGATCTGCGCAACTTCCAGGAATCTCTCTGGAACCTGCTGATACAAGGAGACAATGGCATTAATAAAGTTTTCAGTTTCAAGACTACAGTTCTTCAAAGGAAACTGAGCTAAGTTCATTCTTTCAGAAAGGGGCTTACATGGCACCTGCATTTTCTAAAAATGGCCGGCCTCTATTCTCTTATGTAAAGTCGTTATATATAGTAGCATTGTAATGTGGGGTGGACAGCTTTGTGGAGTTTTAGAAAGACACTTGTGCAAAGGATACATGCAGACCTATTGAAAAACTAGATTTTCATTGTGAATATTAGTGTAGAAAAAGGGAATGTGACCGTGGGTCTCCTCACTTCATCCCATAGGTGCATTCCAGAAGAAAAGCTCCAAGTAACTTTCCAGAATTTGAATCAGATTTCTTTCTGATTTCCTTTATGAATGCAAAATGTGTTCTCAGAATAGACTAATGATTAATTGGGCTTCTATATAAACAAAAATCGCACTTGGAATGAAGAAAGTCTTCTAAAACCTCATTTTCCTGTTTGTATCAAGAGGGTTGTTGACTCAAATGGCAAATGAGCCCTATGAAGTGCTCTACATACATAAAGGAGTAAAGTCACAAAGTATCAGATTTAAAATGAATCCTAAAATACTGCAGCAGAAACTACTTAACCTTGACATTAGAATCGCTCCTTATGAGTAATTTACACAGCTGATAATAATAATAAAGCTAATGTTTATTGAGTGCTTACTATGTATGTGTCAGGCACTGTGTAATGTACTAATCGCGAATGAGGCCATTCAATTCTCCCAACATCTCTATGCAGTGCTTTTATCCTAATTATACAATGAGAAAACTGAGGCCCAGACAGATCAAGGGAATTGTTCAAGGTCATTACATTCCAAGAGAAACATTCCCAAAATATTCTTTTGTAGAATTCCTATTTGTTAAGCCTTTTCTTCCATAGCAACTAATGCGTGTGTATGTGTGTGTGTGTGTGTATTTATTCTCTTAACTGTTTATTTAATAGTCTGACCCCTTGGTTAAGGGAATGGAGGAGTTATCAATAGGCTTATTTCATATGTGTAAATTACTAATGGCATGGTTTATCTTTCCCCACACCAACGTAATCGATTCATGGTATGATTTTACCAATTCCTAATCTTTCAAGTATACATTGACACTCAGTGGATTTCTTTTATGGGGGACTGTGCATTAGTAATGTTTTATTTTCACATTAAAGCGCAAACATGGGGGAATATAAATGTACTGTGGTCACACACACACACACGTAGAGCTGTCCACACATACATAAGACAGGAGAGAGTTTCACCTGAGCTCAGACATGGCACCGGAGCACACGGGAGGTACTACCATGTCGAACATGTGCACTCCCCTTTCCCCACCTTTACTCAGCTGGTGCAATGGACCTTTTTATAATGACATTAACTTGTAAACAAAACTGGAACAATCTCCAAACATCCCTGGTTTTCACATTTAAAGCTGGACAAAGGAGCTCATGCCTCCAAATGGCAAGCCAACTGCCTTTTCTAGAGAAATGTAATTCCCAGGAAAAAATAAAAGGGCCCCTATATGGGGCCGATCAGATTCTAGAAAAAGTGAGAATTTTGAGCAGCCCCCTTCTAAAGACATTTACACTGGCCCTGTGTCAGGGCACAGTTCCAATGCTGCTTGCAAAGTCATCCAAAGTGCCACCTCATCCCCCCCTGGATGTGCAAACCACCATCCCCTGCTGAGAATTCATCTGGATGGCCACAGGCTTTTGGTGATTCCCCCCCAAATCTCCTGTACATATGCATGTAAGTGAGGCTTTGTTGGAGGAGAGCTTAGCCCTCACATTCACCTTGTACCTAATAAAACGTCATTATGCAGTCTTTTTGAATACTCTCCCCCCCTCCTCCCAAAGATAATCCCTCACATTTTATCAAATGGCATTACTGAGAGGGGGAATCTGGCTAGAGAACAGTTAGGCAGTGCAACTACCCACTCTAACTACTTGGTTTGGGAGCTGTTAGCCAAATGCTACAGAAACATAATCATACGCATTTATTAAAATAAACATTTCAAGAAGCGTCATTTCACTGGCCATTGGCAACAGAGCCTCAGCGAAAATCTATGCTGCTTGAATACAGCTTGTGATGTAGTCTGGTGTGCCACGGAGCCTGGAGGGATGAAGAGCAGGGGCAGCTATACCAGAAGTAGCCAGGGAAAGCTGGAAGCTCCGCCCAGCCCCAGGGACCCCACAGGAGGTGGGGAGCCAGGAGCAAAGAGAGGAGACCTTGTCTAGATGGTCAGAGGAGGGCCATGCACCCAGAGTAGCATCGCTGCCAGGGATTTGTCTGGGAACAATTCAGGGTGACTCCCCTGGAGGCCTTGTGCTGCCCCCACCTCACTCTTCTTGTCGTTCACCATGTGTGTTAATGGTGGTTACTGCCTTGTGTCCTATTTCATTCAGTTCTGGGGGTAGTAATCAGAGGATGTCCTGGAACATTTTTTCATAATTTTGTCATTTAACTTCTCACCTACTTTACATCTCCTTTCAATGATCTTATCTTAAGGTGTCTTTAGAGAAGGAGCTGTAGGTTCTTTTCTGAGCACCCCCCACAGTGCTTTGCAGAGTTATGTTGATAGCTTGTAACAAGGCTGGGCTGCCATTGGGATGCCTGCATCCCCTGTCAATGCTGGTTGAGTCCTGGCTACTCTGCTTCCATTCTAGGTTCCTGCTAATGTTGCCTGGGTGGCAGCAGATGAAGGCCCAAATACTTGGGTCTCTGCCACCCATGTAGGAGGCCCCAGATAGAGTTCCAGGCCCCTGGCTTTGGACTGCCCCAGCCCTGGCTGTTCTGGGCATTTGGAGAGTGAACCAGCGAATGAAAGATTTATCTTTCTCTCTTTCTCTTACCGTGTGTGTGTGTGTGTGTGTGTGTGTGACTTTGCCTTTCAAATGAAACCTTAAAAAGCAGCAATAAAAGAGAACAGAATTTAAAAAATTGGAATAGATCTCAGAAATCCTCATTTTATATAGATGAAGATGCAATCCTATAAGATGAAGAAATTGGGAGAGACTCACGTAAAATGTGTTTTTCTATCAAACCATGCTGTATCGCTTTGAATGCTTTTTCAGCATTTTGACTCATAGGAGGTATCCAAACCTTGAGAAGCTGTCATCAAGAAAAACCAGTGAGGAGCTAACAACTACAGAATATATGGGAATGGTAGAGAAGATCTCTAGGAGGGACTCTGGTTATGGGTTTAAGTCTGGGAAACAGATGGATTCTTTAGGAACAAATGAAATGGCTTGCTAACTTATTGCTTATTCTGAGGTGATACTCACACCATGGACTGAGGGTCTCCTTGAGACCCCCTGACACTGAAACCACAGAAGTTTTTGGTGGCTCCAGGGATGTAGTATTGGGCAATTTCTGATCTCTGAGATGATGACCACAAATTCCATCCACAGGTAGACATGTCACCCACCCAAAAAGGGACCCTCACCACTCTTAGAAAACTTTCTCCACACCCACTCATGAGAGTAGGGGGTCACTTTCTGATGCTTGCTTTTAGGAGGGGCATCTTAGAATTTGAGCTTAGGGGCAGGATGATGCCACCCCCCCCCCCGCTTTTTTTTTTTTTTTTGCACTTCTTCACACCTAATGGCTTTCCAATCACTAATAAACATCTGCAGAAAATCCCTCAGTGACAAGTAATCCCTTATCTAGGTTTCTTTTAATAGAACCCAGCAATCTGCAGAATGAACCCTAGAGTATGCATCTCCTCAGCATCAGGTGGCAACAGTCAATCAAGGCGCTGGAATGCAAGACAATGCAGGCTGCTGGGGGGGGGGGGGGGGGAGAAGGCCAAGCCTTTGGACATGCCACAGGGAAAAACAAAAGGCTTCCAAAGTCTCTGGCTCCAGCTCCGAGGCTATTGTGGGAGCTGCTGTGCTGAGCATTCTTCAGGAGAGGAGAGTGGAAACTTTGATAAAAAGGCATCCCAATATAGGAACCTTACCCCAAATGGTCTTGCCTTCATATTTGGAGGAGAATGTAATTGTGATGAGGTTCTTGAATACACTCATAAATTTGAAGGGGTCTGGCTATCAGCATCGACTGATTTCATGACAATTGTTTGGACTTGAGTCTCCTCCAAGCAAACGAGGGCCTTGCGAGCGTCCATGGAGTGGGGAAAACAGGAGGGTGCTACGAAGGCTGCTACACTGCATGCACACAGAGTGTGTTGGGTGGGTGTGTGTTTTGCTGTTCCTTTTTTTTTTTTTTTTTTATCAGAATGAGTGGCAAAGACACATTTTCCCCCTGTCTTCCTCCTCCTCTTCCCAGTTGCTTTACCTTCAAGGATGATTTGTTTTATTAAACTGACTGTCCCTAGCCTCTGCAGTACATAATAAAAGCCTGACATAGCAGGCTGCCGCCTTCTGTGTCCTGCAGATACTCATCATAAGTGTCAGGACATACCAAGGTTAGCGGTCACTGGAAGTGTGCTCGCTGGCCCAAACCTTGCCAAACGCTCTTGGCAGCTGAATGAATGTCACAGAGAATAGAAGGGGAATTACAAAGGTTAAAAAGAAGACAGCCTCTCCTATTTTCTGGAAACAGAGACGCTGATTTTTCACACCTCTGAAACATCCTGAAGCTCATTCAGCAGCCTCTTGCGGGGGACCTTAACCTTGCCCCTTGCACGGGTCTCCATGGACACCCCTCCATCCTCCAGCCCCTTTTAAAAATTGGTCCACTGGCCTCATTTCATCAGTGCAATGATCTTCACTGAAATGGTCTGGAAACAAACCAGGCATGGACCTCTCTCCCTAGCCCCTCCCCAACAAGCAGAGGCTCAAAGAGCCTATGGAGTTGATCAATAGATTACAGTCTTATCAAGAGAGATCATCTTTGCACTTCATCTTGGAAGCTAATTCCCACCTCCCCACCCCCCAAACTGACTTCAAGGAAGAAATGGAAAAGCACACATAGGTACAGGCAGGATTGGCTCAGGGATGGCCAAGTCAAATTCCCGCCTAGTATTTTGGTGGATTAATTTGTGTGTAGGTTTTCTTTCCTCCTCTCCTCCATTTTTTTTAATACTATAAAAGGGCAATAAAATGCTGACTGTAAGAAGACAATGTCAAGGAGAAAAGGGTACTGGTATTTTGGATACTCTTCACTGCTCGCCTTGGAGAGAGTTATTCTTGTCACAAACCCTTTTGTCTGCATCTGCTGACTGCTTGCCTGTAGCCAGCAGCATACTTTAACTGTTTTGTCACCTCCTAACATCACATGCATCAGCTGTTGGGCTTTTGTTACGGGTATTGTAGAACTAATCCGCTGTGGCTGTTCTACTGTGCAGTAAATAAAACAGAAACGGTCTTCTCAGACTATTCTGCATGAATATTTCAGATGGCTTTTACAACTCCGATTCACAAAATCAAATAAATAAATAACTCCCGCCACCCCCCCAGCCCATCCCCACACACAGAAACAAAACCCCTCAAACCAGCCCTCCAGGCCTCCGAGTCAACAGCATTGAAGGCGCTGACTTGAGTCTTCAAGCAATTGAAAGAACAGCGCGCTCTGAACTTCAGCACCATGGAATTTGTATTTATCAGGAGAGTTAAACACATCTCATGCTGAAAACTGGGTAAACAGCTCTGAAAATCTGGAGAGCTACTTATTCCCCTTTGTGCCTTAAAAAGACACACACACACACACACACACACACACACACATATGTGTAAGGCCATCAGAAATATATCGTTAGAGATGCCTTGTCAAACTGCTCTTATTGTTTCCATCTGCATTTTTTCCCTCTGACAGAGCCCAAAAGAACATGCTTGTGCACTGAGTTCATCCTAAGGACCTTTTCAAAATACTTCACCTGTACAGGAGCATAAAGAGAAAAATCAAGCTTTGCTGGGTTTTCCCAAACTGAATTTACATGGTGAACGCTCGTCTGCTATAGACCACATACTCATCGAAGAGCGCAAGGCCGTTCCTAGATGACTTCTGAGTGTCTCTGGAGAAAGTGTAAACAAGAAGGGGCATTGGTGTGTGTGTGCGCGCACACACACACACACACACACACCCCAGCCTAGGAGACGCATGGTGGAAGCACTTTCCCTAGCACTCATTCAGCCCAGTGCGCACACGATTCCTCTAAACAAACTCCCCTATCCCTGCTGTTTGTTAAGTAAATATTGATCAAGGAGAGACCTATCTCCTGACAGCAGTGGCACAAGCTGGGGACTTAGACTGCAGACAGAGGGGACTTAAATGGATAAACCCAGATGCTTTGGTAACTCCTCATAGAGATTATCAGATGAAAAGGCAAGAACAGATACGTCATGGCTGCTGCTTCCATGGTCTCATTCACCCTGAACTCTCCTGCCAGAGGCAGAAAGGAGGAATCATGGCGCTATGAAATACGGTCAGAAGATGCTGTTCCTAAGGGTCTCTCTCTGCAGCCATGCGTGCATTTATCCCGCGTGTACAGCCCAGCCGCTGACTGACTGACCCTTCAGCATGGGAGAACTGGTGCCGGATCCGACACACGGTGAACTGTGGGATTGTGTTCCAGTGCCTTCGCATGACAGGGGACAGAGCAAATGGGAACGCAGGCCTGACTGTGCTTCAGAGAGCGTTAAACACCCTCCAAACATCACGTGATGGTTTGAACCTTTAAAAAGGAGCCGTGATTCCTGGGAAGCATTTCGCTGGGGTGAGCGTGTACAAGTGTGTGCAGAGCAGCAGTCTGACAGCTGCTTTGAGGAGGCTCGCTTGCACAATTTTATTGGCTGAGTCAACAAGTTGAGAAAAGTCGATTTGTGCTTCCTAACTCTTATTTTGGTTGTTTCCTAATTATGAGTCATTTCCCAGTTTTCTTGCTCTGAATGGGTATGTGTGCTTCCCCTGGGAAGGCCAGTTTTAAAACCATCTTTAGAGATTAGGTTTTGGCTATTAAACACCGAGCACCCCAGTCAGAGAGCAAGGTGTTATATTTAGAGTTCCCACCACACGGCTAAGTGGCATTTGAATTTGTTAGGATGCTCTACCCTCGGTTTGGAAGACTGGCATTATCCAGGAGTACTGGCTGTGAAGCCGCTCCCAGATGCCTGCCAGGATGCATCCAGCGAGGCAGAGGAGGAATCTCCAGCCACAACTGGCGGGCTGAAGTCTCTCTCTTTCTCACTGATGCTCCAGGTGGCATTCAGTTTTCAGGGGCCTTATAGGATTGATCAGTCTAATAAATCCATGAGTTTGGAACCCTGAGAGTGGGCCCAATTCCTGGTTGAGTGCTTTGCCACTTAAATATGTGAAGAGTAAATGCTTGCAGGAAGTGGCTATAGTTCAAGGTTGTCTTTAAAAACAAAAAACTCTGCTTCCTTGGTCTATGCAAAGACACACACAGCAATAACAATCCATACCATTTTTTTTTTTAAAAAAACAAAGCTTCAAAAGAACAATGTTCTGTTGAGCAAAATTCAGTAGCATTCTGTAAACATTAATTTACGGAAATCAATAGACTCAGTGAACTAAAGCCATATTGCAAGATAAACTGGCCAGAGTGCCACTTTGTCAAATAGATTTTCGCTTTCTCGGCTAGATAAAGACAGTTTCAAAACGGGGCCAACGTGTTGCAACCAAGGTTTGAAAAGTATGTGGCCTTCGAACAGTGTGCCTGCTCCTACTACAAAGCTGGATAAACATACTTTAAAAATGATAAGATTGCTCTAGAATTGATTTGGTTCTCAAATTTTACATAGAGTAGATTTCTTGGTTGTCTCACAGAAAGAGTGAAATGAAATACTGTACATTCGTAAGAGAAAATGTACTCCGGAGGTAGGGGTTAAATCGTCTTGAGAGAGGGAAAGCTCTGGGAGCAGTTTCAGTTGATCTTGATTTTTAAAAAAATAAGGAAGAAAGAAATCGTTATTCATGCTGACCTGATGGGCATCAGGCCTTCTTGCCAAAATCCAAAAGCCAAACCCTCCAGGGAGTTTGGGATCAGGGGTCTCAGCTGGTGGAAGCTGCACACATTCTGTGCTGACCAGGCAATGTCATGGTAAAGCGTAGGGGTCAGGGAGAAACCAACCCAGGCGAGTCTAGGGAAGGCACTGGAGTGGTGATCCACCCACGAATCCCAGGTTTCTCTTGGGCCAAAACAGTAGCTGAGATAATAAGGAACAGTGGCAAAAGCAAGGCCCATCTCACGACCTTTATGGAGCCCGTCTCCCAAGTCAGACACCTTCACGCCCTCCCATGCCTCAGCCCTTGGAAATAAATGCTGGTAGAGTAGCAACCAGAAGTGACATGGTGGAAATGGCCCACTGGAAGAAATGTGATAGAAGACATGAACAGCACATGGAAACTGCCAGAGAGGGACAGTAGAACTCCATGAAAAAGGATCACCGGAAGTGGACTTTGGTCTGCAGCGTGGGAAGTGGGAGGCTGCTAGTGGCCAGACCTGTGGTGTGGACTTGCCTGGCAACAGCAGGAATAAGGAGCAAAAATGTACCCTGAGCCATCTTCTTTGTTTCTTTACCTGCATTTTTGAGTCTCTGTGTTTTAAGAGTATTTAGAAAACACAGAATTCACAACAAAATGCGTATACCTCTGGAATACATCATGTTAAAATAACACATAATTATCAACAGTGTGCTAGAGTGGTTTTAAATAATGTGAACTCTCAGGTAATAGGAAAGAATGTCTTAACATCCTCTGCTCTACCTTTAATAGATTGTAGCTTCATTTTAAGTTACATGAATATTCCATGGGCAATTCTGCTTATAGATAGCATGATAAATAAAATCATCTCTTCCATGGTTCCAGAGAAAGTAGCACTAGCTTGCCAGGAACAGAATGACAAATGTCCATGAGAGACTGTCAAAATTACTTTGCAGGGCTGAAATCTGACTCACTGAATATGCTGAAAGTGGCTGCTTTCTGGGCTCATGCATGGACGTCTTATATGTGTCCTATTTGTTGTAATGGAGTAAATTCTCATTCCTTTCCAAACTCTGCACATCTCAAGGAGTGCTTACAAATTTAAACAAATAAAATAAAACAAAAACATCAAAGAAAATGTCTCAAAAACTGAAACCTAACACCTCATTCTCCCCACTCCCAAAATACCACACACAAGCTCTGGGATATTAAAAACAATCAGAAGGGGCCAGCGCTGTGGCATAGCAGATAAAGCCACAGCCTACAGCACTGGCATCCCTTATAGGTGCTGGTTCAAGTCCTGGTTGCTCCACTTCCAATCTAGCTCCCTGCTAATGTACCTTGGAAAGCAGCAGAAGGCTCAAGTGCTTGGGCCCTGCACATACATGGAAGACCCAGAAGAAGCTCCTAGCTCCTGGCTTCAGACCAACCCAACAGCTGACTGTTGGTAGCTCTTTGGGGAGTGAACCAGCAGATGGAAGATTCTCTCTCTCTCTCTAACTCTGCCTTTCAAATAATAAATAAATCTTAAAAAAGAAAAACCACAACAACCAGAAACACCTGCTGGAGTTGTTATCTGTAGACTTTTCAGGTAAGAGCTGAACCAAGACAAGTCTGTCAAAAAATTGCAGCATTTTGGAACTTCAGAACTAGAAGAGATCTCAGAAAGTTTATGTTCCACAAAAGAAAGAAACAACCTTCAGCCAGACACTGGCAAACTCTGTCTGTAAGGAGCTAGATAATAAATACAGTTGGCCCTCTGTGTACATCAGTTCTGTCTCTCTGGATCCAACCATTGTAGTTCAAAAATATTTAGAAAAAAGTTGCATGTGCAATGAACATATACAAACTTGTTCTTCCTTGTCATGACTCCTTAAATGTGACAGTATAGCAACCATTTGAATGTGGTTTACTCTTTCTTTAGGTGCTATATGTAACCTAGAGATGATTTAATGTACACAGGAAGATGTCCATAGATTTACTCAAATGCTCTGCCGGGTTGTATAAGGGGCTTGAGTATCCCTGGATTTGGACATCCAAGGAGCATCTTCTGGGGCTATCTAGAGACAACTGGAATTTTAAAGGATTTGTGAGCCACATTCTCTCTCAACTGCATTATTCTTTTTTTTTTTAACTGTTTACAATTAGAAAACCATTCTTAGTCTGGGGCCATAAAAGCAGGTTGAGGGTGAGATCTGGGCTGTGGGTCATAGCCTAACAATTCTTGCTTCTGGCCAAACTTGAGGACTAGCAACTCTTCTAAATGTCCCAGCACCCTTACATTCTGCTTTAGTGCTGAGGCCTCTCTGGGCTGGTATACCAGTAGTTCCTGTGGGGCAGCTGGCATCAACTCACTGGAACTCACCCTGTGATGTCACTGTAATTCCTCAGGTGCAGTTAAGGCTGCTGATGTTTATGGGAAAAGAGTTAATGACCCACATGCAGAGACCATCAAGGACTGGGAAGACTTCAGAGATGCCCTGCTTTGATTAGGAACTTTTCCCAAGGGCTTTTCTGCCAGTCAGTATTTAAATGTGAGAACTGGAGGATTCTATCCTGGCTTCATGACCCATCTACCCAGTCAGCTCGGGACTTAGGTGGAAAAATAACACTATCACCATCCCATAGTCGTTCCATAGTGTCAACAGACTTCCAAGCAGCCCCACAAATTACGTGCCACACTGTCAGAGTTCAAGACAAGTGGACAGTCCTTGAGGTTTAACTTTATTCCAATTACTGGGCAAAGTGGTAAAATAAATGGGGTCAAGCTTGGTGCCATTCTTGGATGGGAGATTATCCAAAAGCAACATGGCATAAACACTCCAATATTGCCTGAAGAGGAAGCTGGGGCACAGATAATCCACAGTTACTCCTGTTTCGTTGGAGAATGCATTACGTGATTGTTTCCCTCAGTAGCTTTCCCTTCATAATTAAACTTCGCTTAGGCCAGTAGTAAATAAAGCAGGTCAGCATGCCTGCTATTCCTGGTGATGGAGCAACATAAGCAAGGGGCTGGGGAGAAGCTGCTAGGAAGTGGGGTTTGGGCAGGACAGTGAGAACAGTATGGCGATATGGATGATAATCCAACAGAGCGTCATACACCACCATACAGGCCATAGCTCAGGACACCCCAAATAACCTCCAGGTTGCTTTGGGAGGATCAAGGATGATCAGCCTCAATCTCATCCCTTGGTTTTGACTCCAAGATCTTTGTTCTGTCAAATAATATTTCCTATTTTAATGGAATTCTTTTGGTCCTTTCTCTATAATTATTCTTTACAAAACTAAGGATGGGCTGTACAGTCGTATTTGTGGGTTCAGCATCTGTGAATTCAATCAACTGCTGATCAAAAATACTAAAAACAAAACTGCAACTATATTGAACATATACACACTGGTTTTTTTCTTGTCAGTATTCCCTAAGCAATGCAGTATAATGCCTATTTACATAACATTTACATAGTATTAGGTCCCATAGAAATCTAGAGAATATTTAAAGCACTCGGGAAGATGTGCATATGTTATATGCAAATACAATGGCATTTTACGTAAGGGACATGAGCATCTTTGGGTTTGGGTATCTGTCAGGAGTCCTGGAACTTGTCCTCTGTGGATACCAAGGGCTCACTGGATTTTTGAGGCTACATAAGAGCTCATCAAGGAGTTTGAAACTCCCTCTATGAGAAAAGTCAATATTTTAGAAGGCCCAGCAATAGATTTTAGCATGAACTCACAGAGTCTTGGAAATCTGCTTGGCCCCTACCAACACCTAATGGGACTTGAGGGTGGGTCAAGGTGATAAGACTGAAGAGGCTGTCCATACTCGAGATGCTGGCCTTACTCAAAGGCAATTCCAGGAGTCTCCACGCAGATTATCTCACACACCTTCAAGTCACTGAGAATGACAAATCTCTGAAAACAGTTTTTAAATGAAAGGAAATGTAGGGGCCTGGAGGCCACACACTTCCATCTTCTGCCACCTCCTTCAGCACTAGCTCATCTCGCTGCCTTCAGCCCAACCTGTTCTTGGTAAATATATTACCATTTTTCAAAGAGTCACCTGGAGAACCAGCCAGACTCACACACAACAACAAAAGCAACAACAAATCCCAATGAAAAAGACTTTTATGATCAGAATCACCCTTGGGAATACTTAAAAGACAGTGTTGGGAACTTGGTTGGTCAAGCAAGGGGGGAAGGTAGCTATATCATCTGAAACAGCTACCTGGGTCCTAAAAGAGGGGAGATGTACATCTGATAGAGGTTAAACCATAATAAAAATGCTGATTGTTGAGGAGTGGCCCAGGTGGAAGGTGTGCCACCCTATATACAGGTATATAGGGTCTGTCTTAGTTGGGACAGATATGAACCACCTCCCAGAAAAACCCACAAACTTCCTCACTGGCCACCCCACCTAAGGCAACAAATAAAGTGAGCAGCAAGTAATAATGACTTGTGCCAATTCAGTCAATAAATTGTTTATGAATTTGAAAAATTAGTCTTTATAATCCCAGTAAGGGAGTTGCCATGTCTCCATGGGCACTGCTGAGATTTAGATCTGCAAAGAGGGCCCTGGGAGAAAGCTAAAATGGGCTCCCTGGAGAGTTCTACTGAGATAATTAAGCTGCAGCCCAGTCACCAGGGAAGAAGTGGCCCCATGTGGAAGCCGGCTGCATTCCCAGGGCCTCCAGACTCGTGGCTTCAAGCTGTGCATCGTGACCAGGACTCCAGAGACTTTAGAGAATGCAGTTGTCCTCTATTCTAGAATCACAGAATTTAAAAAACTAGAACAAAGCCCTGAGATGAATGTCACCACTTTTCAGGTGAGCGAAGTACAGCCCCACGAAGTACAAGTGGCCAGAGCCAGACGCTGTGGGCTCGGCCCCTTCCACTGCCCCCTGGCATCAGGTTGTTGGCTTCCTTCTCTGCAACAGATGACTCCACAGTCCCAGAGCTGTTGCAGGCTGGTGTTTCCTGATACAGTCAGACTTGGGGCAGGAGGAATCACTTTCTCTTTTTCAAACCAGCTTTACATTGAATCTGTGTCCCAATTCTGATGAGAGCTCCCTGCTGGCTTGTTTGTTTATCTTCCTACTGGGGCTCAGCAGGAAATGATGCAATAGTTGAGCTACTGATGATGTAGCAGCATTTACTCAGCTCTGCAAGTGAGTAAGTGAATGCTTATGCTTGGGTTGCATTTACACTGCACTAACGCACTCATGCAGATTCATTTAATTCCCATAAGGACTCTGTAAGGTAGGCCTGCTTATGTTGTCTGTTTTACAGGTGAGGAAACGGAGGGACAGAGGAGAGAAGACACTTGCCCAGGTTTTCCTGCTAGAGCTGGAATTCGATCCCAGGGCTCCCAAGTGTATGCTCCCAAATTCAATGCAAGAATTGACCAAAGACCAAGGACAGTGGCAAGACTCCTCAAAAGATTTACCTATTAAGATTTCAAGGTGATGCTTTTCTATAAAATAATACCTAAAGAAACATTTCCTTTCTTGCCTGAGAATACTATCAAATAAAGTAGAAACTAGAGCTTTCTTATCACAGATGTCATTCTTACAGACTCAGGTCCGAGATGAGGGCCTTATCCTCACGATGTCAAATACCCCAGTCCTCCATTTACACAAACACTGAAACATCTGGGCAGTAGGGTGGGTCTGCCCATTTCTTATTTGGCTGCTAGGTTCTCTAGACACGGATTTGCCAGAGCACTCCCCAGGAGTCTGATAAATTGGTCTCACAGGCTCATTCTAACCAATAAGAGCTACTGAGATGCTACTCAAGAAACCCAACTTTTGAAGATAAATTTCGCGGGTAGGCAAAACAGTCCCGTTGGGTGTGAGCATGAGGCACAATCACCACACTGAGGCCTGAGTGCCCACACCTGGAATTCTGCTCTGTGCTTTAGTGACTGTAACTGTCCACCCAAATAACACAGGGTGGAAAGCATGTTAACAGAAGGGCAGCGACAATGCGCAGGGGCAGCCCACTTACTGTATGAGATTAGGCTTTTAAAAAGGATTAGACCTCCTTAATCTGGAGAGATGAAGATTAAAAGGGAGTAATGATCAAAGTCTATAAAATCGGAAAGGAAATGGAGAATATGGCCAGCACCCTGTTGACAAAGCTCAGGATATTATAACAAAGGACATCCCTGTGGAGTTCCAAGGGAATCCTTTAAGAACCACAAAAAGTAGATGCTATTTTTCCCAGCAGGCAACAAATAATTATCTTGAGGAGTGGCATATTCTCAGAATGAGGTTAAGTTTTTAAAAGGTTTAAACAAACCTATGGGTGATAAAACCATAATGATCTAATACAAGGAAGTTGGAACACTCTGAGTCGTTCAAAAAAAGATTCAATCAGGGACATATATGAGCCTCTCGGTCACGCTCCCTGCCCACGGACCTGCCCACCTCTCTCCTACCCTCCTCACTGGGCTGCTGCTCAAATTCAGAACAGGGCTCATGCTTATTCCTGGGCCCATCTTTGGTGAGTAGTTGGAAATCTCAGGCAAGTCATTCCCAGGAGGGAGTTTCTGTCGTTCTTAACAGGGCAATGATCTGACCATGATTCCTATACAAATATGAAATATTCCTTTAACCAGACCTCAAAACTAAAGCTATGTTCTACTCAAAGACAGAGACATTTAAAACACCTTATGCTATTGTGATTAGGGGCTAAAAACTAGTTCAGTTCTCTACTGGAGAAGCTGCTTGTAACATGCTAACACAGATCAATTAATTCATGTCAAAGGGAAAATTTAAACATACCAAGATACTAGGCTCTAAAACTGAACTGCAGTTAATGTAAAAACCAGTACACCTTCACAAATGCTGGGACTCTGTTTTAAATATACAGAATAAAAACTTTAGTGAGAGAAGTGTTTCGTTGAGTTCCCAAACAGCCAAGAGTTAATCACCTTAAGTATCTAATAACAGCTCATTGTTTCTGGGGAGAGCAGGCCTGCGGTAGGTGAGGGCATTTTGGTAGAGGGTGCAGTGAGATGCAGGTTACATTCAGAGAGACGGAACCTTGAATGCTGGCAGTGTTCACGTGTACAGCAAGTCATGAAGAGTATTTTGTGCACCCACGGCTCACACTGTTTTCTGAAAACTGGTAAAATGTGGCAATGGGCAGGAGCAAATAAAAAAGCCAAGGCAAGAGGGTGCGGGGCTAGGAGGCGGGAATGGAGAGAGGCCTACGGGTAACACGCCGTATCTAATAACCCCTAATTCCAACCCTGCCTCCCATTATAAAGTGGAAGCCACCATTAGGGGGCTGTTCCAACTGCGAGTTTGAAAACGTTCGGTCCTTACAGTTGGGAGCTATTCAAAGTCACAATTCACGTGGGGAATGAGAAAGTAGGAGAGGTGCTAAGGGGTGGGGATGGGTTCACAGGTGAAGAGTCACCTTGTGCTCGCTGTGGACTTCGGTGCGATTTGGGCCAGGAAACGGGGACATCTGCAGTGCAGAAGTTGAGGAAAATGGGGAAGAACCGGGAAGATGAATACATGATCATCAGCTACACAAAAGAACGGAGCAAAAAGAAGCCTGGATTTGGGCACTCGTGTCTGGCAAGGAGGCCGGCAGCAGGGCTAATGAAGCATTTGCGGTGTGGGACGTTTGCCAGCGCAACAAAGAAGATGTGCTCGGGCTCTGCAGATGTGCCAGGGCCCCCAGAGCAAAATAATGACATAATCACCATCAGTGTCACAGACCAGACTGTACACAAGGTGACAGGGGAGGGGAGGCCTGTAAGACACACACAGGGAGGACTCGCCATGGCCCACGATGGCTGCGGCCTGGAGGCCTGCGAGGCAAGGCAAGACCACCTCCCTCCAGAGCTGGCTCTGAATTTTAAATCCCAGGGTCAGGCAAGCACCCGTCTTTGGTGGGTGTTTGCCAACCAATCCCAGCTACTCCTCATCAGTAGAAATCTGCAAAGCTCAGGAGACACTGGACTGAGCGAAGGAGGCTGAATGAAGAAAGAGGAGCAAAAGGAGATGGAGCAGCAGAGTTGTGAGTCGAAGTCCCCCTGTTTTCTGCTGGAAGTGCCCCAACTTCCATGAACCTGACCTTAGCCAACAACCTCAGGTTTAGATATTATCACGGATGTCAACACTGCATCCTGTAAAGAACATGCTAGAAATATTTGGGGGACCAGTTTTGGGGACACAGAAGAGCAATACGTGGGCCATCTCAGAGTGAGCACAAAAGCACCATTAAGGCATGGGAAAGCCAGCCCTGCTCATCTGAAACAAGGTCTCTCAGCAGGCCCTGTCACCTGCCAGGCTCTCGCTCTGTAAGGTGGGTGTGTTAGTACAGCTGTCTGGCTTGTAAGTGACTTTTGTCAGTTTGAAAGTGAAAGTCTGTTTGAGGAGCTGAAAGAACAATAGCTCGGAGCCGGGAAGAAGAGCTTGTAGCACAAAGGACTTGGCCACACTAGTGTCCTTTTCATTGCTTCTCATGAAAGATTCATAAGAATAACTTGAATTTTTTATGACCCCTTTTTGGTATGACTATATTAGTTGTGTCAACTTCCACATTCAGGTTCTCTTTAAATACCAAAAGGTCTGTTGTGAAATTGTTTTCAAACAGCCATGGGGAATGGAGTCGGTCGCGGGCCGGCCTGGAGCCAGCCTGTGGGCCTCTTCCTCCCAAACAAATTGCTGTGGGGGGCAGAGATTTCTTTTCAGTGTGGTCGCCTTCAGCCTGGAGGTTGTCGGGAACACGACAGCGTACCCACTTTAAGCCTGACTCATCTGCTAGTTCAACTGCTCTCCATGCCTTCGCCCTACTTGCCAGGAACAGTGGTATAATGATCTTTAATGGACACTGCTCCGCTGCCTGCTTCTGAAGTAGCTGTCTCCACACTGCATCTTTATTTTGTGTCTCAACCCAAAATGAAGTGGGCAGGGACAGACCGGTTTTGTTTTATGTCACATTACCAAATAGCACCAAAGACGGACATATGGCATCCCTGAAGGTAAAACCATGTTTTAAAAACTAGAATCTTCCACTTTCAAGAATTAAAGTCTGACGCTTCACCAAAAATGATGTTTGCAAAAATATTTATCGTTGCAAATTGATATCCCTGTCTTTAAGGAGCAATGAGTGCATGATCATTCAAATTTCTGCCTTATGACTGACAGAAAATAAAAAATAAAGTTAAATCATATCCCAGAGTGCAGGGGAGTCAGGAGCAGGGAATGAGGAGACCTGATTTAAAACATTGTCTCCCACGTGGAAAGGGATGGTCAACTTTGAGGCAGCTTTGGTTTGCTAAATGAGTTTGTTTCATCTGGATGAAATAAACAGGCCGGCTTTCAAAAGGTTGTTAGAACTTCAGACATTTAATCCAGGATGGGCTGAACAACACAATGATCGCATCCCACCAGCGGCAGCCACAGCTACGGCCACCACCAGTGGCTCTCTGAAGAGAACTTGCTCCTCTCCCCTATTGCTAACCCTTTGTGGGGCAAAGAAAAGGCGCCGAGGCAAGGAGAACTGAATGTCAGACAATAGACATCCTCCACACCCTGTTCCTGAACTTTCCTCATCTCTGAAGGACAATTAATTATGAAGGCCTTAGGGGGAGGTGGAAGGAAGGGAAAACCCACCACTGCCCCAGCACCCCCGCCGCCACCTCTGTGTTTGCTAAATGCTTTGCTAGCTGGGGTACAGCCACTGAGCGAGCCAATAGCCCATGTGAGTGAGTGTGTGTGTGTGTGTGTGTGTGTGTGGTGGGGGGGGGGGGGAAGGATGAGGGAGGAAAGCAAAAGATTTTTTTTGTGTGTGCGCCTGCCCTTGTATAATTCTATTCTCACTGTGAACTCATCCATACACAAAACACAAGGACAATTTTTTTTTTTAAAGAGAGAAAAGCCACAGGGTAGGTTACAGTCAGAAACGGGCTCTCAGTGGTGTGTTAAAAAGGATGGTCTTTTCACCAAATCATTTCACAGAGGCAAAACAGACAAACACAAAGAGTTGAGACTTTTTCTCCTACATTAAATGGAGTAACTGATAAGGTCAGACATATGATACCTAAAGACATGAATCTGTGAACTCTTGAAGTCAAAGGGCCCCTCTGTGCCGAGGAACAATCTTTCAAAGGAAACAGATCATAGAACTCCACTGAATCCCCTTTAAACTTTATGAAGCAGGAGGAGAAAAAGCTCTAAGTAGGGAAGCTTGACAGAAGAGCCTTGAACTATTTTCTGAAGGAAAGATGAGACCCTCCCTAGGCTGCCACAAAACATCTTTTTTTTTTTTCTAAAGGCTCCTCTGAACTTTGATATGTGCCAAGACACTGCTATTGAAAGCTGTATAATTATGTGCTATAGCCACTGTCGAAAATGCTTTGTTCACCCCAACAAAGGACAATAAGCAAAGTAAAGCGACATTACACTGTATCTTTTTCTTTAAGAATGTTGAGAAAGGTCATGGAATGCTATAACTAATAAAGCTGTTGAGTAAGGAGGTTTTAAAGTTGATCTTACTGTGCTTGAATGTAACCCAATGACAAAAAAGACGCAGGGAGCTAAAAATGCGATGACATTACCAAATAGATGATAAATCAATGGGCCCGCTTCATTATACTGATGAACACCTTGAATCCCAAAAGGACAGCAGCGCGGCATGGAAGCCTCCCGTGTGCCCAGGAGGCCACGTCCACCCCGCCCCCAGCCCTTCCACCCCTCCTCCTGGCTGGAGCCTTCACTGCTCTCTCTTTCCATTGCAGGCACTCGTTCTGGAGAAGGAACACGTTCCCAGCCAGCCATGTGTGTACATATATTTAGAGAACATTCATTTAGTCTCTTAAAAGATCAATTTGGCTTGTCAATGGCAGGACTGGCACGGGAAGAAATGGTAAGGGTTTCTTTGCTTCCTCGCCACCCACCAAGAGTGTGTTATGCGATCATTGAAACGGCTCAGCAGCTCCGAGGCCAAAAGACGGCAACAGCAGTAAAAGGCTTTCCCTCACGTGCCAGTTTTCCAAACGATCACTCATATTTAAGTATCTATTTGGAGCAGAGGGAAGCGCTTCCTAAATCCACCTGTCCTCATTTTTCTTTAAAGAGATGACAATGCGAAGGAAAGACTTCCAAATGCATTAAATCTTCTTAAACATGGGTTTTGCAGAAAGTGGGAATGGGCTTGGGAATTGGGGCAAGCATGGAAGTTGAGAATTTATTCAGAAAGGGTGCCTGTGTTTGTAGAGGGGGTGGATGTTTCTATTTTGTGTTTCCAAGAGGAAAGTGAGGAGCCCCATAAAGAGGGCTGCGGAAGCACCCTTGGCTGTCCAAGGTTACCTGGCAAATGTCAAACCTACAGGCTCCACGATGGAGCTGCTTCCCCAGGGGGATGCTGTTCCCACCAGCACCTTGGAGAATGGGGTTTGCAAGCCCATTAAGAAATGACTCAAGTTCCTCATTCTGTGTATTTCTAAGCCTTCCATCCCCAAACCTGGGTCTTTTGTGAGGGGAGGTTACTCACTCTTGCTGGGAGCTTGGATTCCACCTATGGGGTAAATGACCAGCACTGAGGGGCCTATGAGAGTTGCCAGGCCACAGGGCCAGGGAGAGGGGAAGCTAACTCCTGGTGCCCCAGAATAGGAAAGGGTACTCAGTGCACCCTGACGCAGGTGTCTGTCACATTCACTTCTCAGCTGACACACAGGCCAACCCCCGAAGCTCAAGCTTGAGATCATGTGGCCTTTCTCAGCTGCACCATATGAAGTGGCCAGCTTGGGTCATGCCGGCAAACCTAGGGTGCTGTGTCTTTTGCCCTTTAGCAGTGCAAATAATCTTTGTGCGTGACCCAAGTCAACTGCCTCCGTTGAGTTCTTTGCAAAGCAGGTGAACTAACCTTGGAAAGCCATCATGACTATAACCTTCCTTCCCTGCTACTGTTGTGAGGGAAGAAAAAAAAAACCGCAATAAAACCCAACTCTAAGGGCCCTAAAGTCAGAAATATCAGTATGATTTAAAAACTGGGAAGGAGTCCCAAACCTCCTTCCCCTCCCCATAAAATTTTTTTGTTGGAAGCTCTTCAAAGTGAAGTGAGAATGAAGCATGGCAATATGTACCATAACACCTGGAAAGACAAATTTATTGTTGCCAATCTCATTAAATGTGAGAAGCAGGAGTGAAAGATGCAGCCCATAACCGAACACCCCTCTCTGCACACCTTTGCAACCTCACATTCAGAAGCGAGACGCCCCACCCAGTGTGATGCACTTGAGCGCTAACCAAAAGTGGAGTTCTCCTTTTTTTATTTTTTACCCCCTTCAGTGTCTTCCTCTACATCCGCTGGGTCTTCTCAAACTTTCACCACCCTAAGTCTGGATGCAGTGCCAAGAATCTTGGCAATTGTGCAAACTGATACAAAAGACAGAACCAGCTCTTCTGCCACTTAGACGGTCCTGACGCATACAGGGCAGGAAACTAGGGTCTAGAAGAGGCGAGAGATGCACGCCACTCCCACTTTCCCAGTGATAAGCCCTCCCCATCTGCTCTGTTTTCCTGTGGGCCAGGGGTCAGCAACCTCCCAGCCTTGAGAGGCATCAGCAGCAGGATCTGGACGGGGGTGGTGCTATGTATGACAGAAGTGCCACCGGCAAGCTTGTAACAGAGGCAGAGGTGGAGCAGAAAGCTAAATAGAGACAAGGAGTAGAGACGAGAAAGGAGGAAGGAAAAAGTTACAGTGAAGGAGGGAATGCAGGCACCATCCTTCAAGCCCATTCTCTCTCCCCGGCTCTGCTGGCCCGTGCCCACTTAAGAATTGCTTTACAACCAGCAAAGCTTTAGGCGAACTGAAATATTCCCTGTGACTCTCTGGGTATCTGCGGTTATTATTACTGTCTGCATTAAATAAGATAGTATTGGCAAAGCACTTAGAAGAGTGCCCTGAACCTTAGGAAACAGTTCATCAATGTTAGCTATTTTATTATTCCTACAAACGACTGATGGAGAAGTTTTAAAAATGCAATCAATACATTTCATTACGTGACCAGCTAATACTCAGGTGGACTGGCATATTCCTTTGCAGTGACTGCATCTCTGGGCACCAGGTCGTCATCACTGCCGAGCCTCTCTACCATGCTCCATCTGTGTTTGAAAATTAGAAAAAGGAACATGGTGTACAGTCTTCCAGTTGGCCATCCTCTTCACTCGCTCAGACTGAAACTACAGGTTTGTGGGAGTTCATCTGGAGGGGAGAGACTGAGATAAAAAAGTAAAGCAGGACACACACCCTCAGCTGAGGTATTCAGCTCGAGGTGCCGGCTGCCTCTACTTTTGGCTCGCCGCCATTGCCCATGCTGGTAAAGCTACAGTGATAAGAGCAGTGGCTTTTTAAGCATCTCACTTAAGCAGTGACCTCCATGCACAAAGGCTCGGAAAAGGAGGGATCACCTTATCTAAAGCTTTTGTTACTAAATGTGCCAAAGTGAGAGGCTACAGTAAAAACTGTTTAGTGATATTAGGATCATATATGGTGTGCGTCTGTGTATCGTGCGTGAGCTTGGGAGTGGGGGAGCAGGGTACAGTCTGTGTTCCTGCTTCTTGTTTCCCATGTTTTCAGAAAGAGCCTAATCTTTGGTGAAGGAGGAATTAGACCCAGAATAGTCCAATAACTTGTCCCAAGTCACATGAGAAGTGACAAAATCCCTGCCCAGGCCCCATACTCCTTGCAGTGTGGCAATCTTAAAATAGACCCTGCAGATAAAGGAGAGGTGGCCTGGCTGGGAGTGGGTATGATTCACAAAGAAGGAAATATCAGATATTAATCATATTAAAGGAGGATTTAGATTATGCTAAAAGGAGCAGCCTGTTGGGGACCTCTTGATGCCAGCGTCCCTTGTTTGTGTCATTTTGGCCCTTGGGCTATGAGTAGGGGATTACATTCCAACTAGGTAAGGCTTAAACAAGCCTGCCAATCCTAATGTGCACTTTAAGGATTTGTTCGAATTATACGACAGAAATGCAGGAATCACCTCGTGACTCTTGGACAATTCTTTTATGAAGCTAGATGTAAGGTGCCATGTGAATATTTATATTATAACATAACATAAATGATTCACCAGCATACAGTAGAAGTTTCTTAGTTTAAGGTTTAGAGCCGCAGACTTATCAGAAGGGTGGCACGGGGAAGAGAAGAGATGAAGCCCTCCCCAAGATTTCTTTAAAATGTTTAGCCAAAACCATTTCTTCAGCTTTGGAAGAAATGTGCCAGTGTTTTGTCAATGCAGTAAACTGCTGTGCTGTTACAACCAAGCCTTTAAAAACAGAGATTTAAAAATAGTATTCACAAAGAATCTCTCCCTTACATGCCTGGCAAGAAACAGTGATATAGGTTTTGGGTAGCAAAGATAATTGATAGCTTGTGATACAATAAGGCAAACTTTCCAGGAAAAAAGGTGACTTCTCCAAGGCTAAGCTTCCACATTGGGTCTTTATAAGCCTCAGTAAGTGATGGGCACAGCGCAGGGCAGTGTGGAGGAAGGCCTAGAAGGAATGATTCAACAGGGAGAAGACAAGGGATCAGGTCCCTTTGTTGAGAACGCTAGAACCAGGTGCCTCTCCTTCAAAAATGAGAACTTCCTGGGCATTTTTGGATGCCTCCCTAGACAAGGAAAGCAAGAGTTTTACCACAAGGTCTCTGCAACAAGCAGAGGTGTGAGAAAAGAGTTCTGCCTTTTAGGGTGGCACGGCAACTCGCCAAGATCCTACAAGAAGTGGACTCTGTCTGGCCATAGCCAGTCTATTCTACACAGTAGGGGCTCGGCCTGCAGAACGCTCGTCACATTCCCACCTCCCACTATTGTTGCTCACCCTGCAAGGCTCAGCAAAATGCCTTTGTGAGCACTGGGAGATTTGCTGGTGTTGTCTCATGAAGAGTCATCATCACGTGGTGATGAACACTGTTTGCTGAGGCACCACATTAGCCTAAAAAGAAATGCCTTACTCATAGCCACACATCTTTCATTGTGCCTGGATACGGCTTTCTGGGACTTGTCCACATTGCTTGTGTCTATCTAGAATATGCATGTTGTAGATATACACAAGTGTATATAAGGGTGAATGAACAAAGAGTAACACACTTTTCTGAAGGTACACATGTGCATAATCAACACAAGTCTCTCCTCCAAAAACAGAAACATGATCTCTTAAGAGGTATGCCTAGTCAATTCCCATATCATTTCCTCCATAAAGGAAATAAATGTTGACTCAAGTTCAAAGCCATGGAATCATTCCCCCATCAACATTGCTTGACTTAATGAAATCAGCAGTTGTAAGTACCATTGTATATAGCATGTATCAGCTCAACTTATATCCGAGAACTTAAATATGAAAAAGCCTATTTGGGCAGCAACCTCTTCCCTGGAGAATAAATTACTCTGAATTTGTTCCTTGTTGCTATATTCCTTGGATTCTCCAATTCCCTTTTCTGTGGCCAAGTGGGTCTGCCCTACAAGCAAGCTAAAGAGCCAGGGATTGGAAAGAGAATGGCAGTGGTCAGCTCCCATGATTCAGATGGGAACCAGGAAAGCACCTCCTTGCTGTTCTACCTGTTACTCTTCTGGGGCATGCCTATGGGAGAAACCATCACTGAAACAGATTTGGGGACATTTTTAAAGAAAATAGTTTTTAAAAAAAGGACAAGGGAGATGACCAAAAAAATGAAGATTAGTTCCTACCTCAAAGTCATTTGCTTTATTGTAGTGCATGTTCAGAGCCCTGTACAGCTCACAGTCTCTGGTTATAGACAGCTCTTCAGTACTGGTGACCCCATCGTTGATGGCTTGACGTGCGTACTTCTCCATCTGAATGTAGTAAAACTCACGGAAATTGCTAAACCACTTGATGAGCTGAGAGGTAATGCATCTGTTGAACTGTTAAATTTAAATGTTGAAAAGAATAAGAACATTGCCATTGTCTTCAATTTTCAAAAGTATCTGAAGCATTTAAAAAGTTCCCCTCCCCGTTTTATGTGGAAAGGTCTATATTTGTTGCCACCAACATGGTGGCAAGAGAGGTGTGAGGAATGATACAGGATATTATAAAACCTATCATTAATGGAAGTACATCACAACCCTTCACGTTTCAAAGGAAAAATTCACTTTCTAAATCGGATTTTCCTTATGCTGAATATCTTTTTCAAAAACAAAATCAGAAAACATTGTTCATTTTTCAGTAGAACAAATTGCATTTGTACACTTCTTAGGGAACTTCATTCCAACCACAGAATCCGGAAAAGTACCAGAGATGATGAACCACATGACTTCACCACTTGGCTGAATGAGGACTCCCAACCGCCATTACGGCCTCCTCCAATGCAGGAAAATGGCTTTCGGACAAAATGAGAGGAATCTGGTAATTGCTTATTTTTTGGTAATGGTCTCCCTGATGCCCATCCAGCTAGGTTACCACTTCATAGCCACCCATGGTATTACGTGCTGGTGTGGTCTGGTCAGCCCCAGTACCTGTTCTGCTCCCTCCAGTCAGCACTGTATGAGACCCACGCCTCCTTCCCTCAGCATCTATGCCGCCGGGGAGGTGTGGCTAAGACACAGAACACAGATGGCACAGACAAAACCTCTATTACATGTTTTAAAGTGGCAAGTAACTGTGACATGATTAGGCTTTAAGATTATTCACCAAGGTTTCCCAGCGACCTTTGAACTGAAGATGTCTTCCTGAACGCACTGCAAACGATACCAACCTTATTGGCAGTCTCCTGTTCACAGAAA